>NW_027507903.1:58596030-58871846 GCF_037356315.1 Lithobates pipiens | reverse complement strand
CCTTCCATACTCCCCCATCACCATTCCCCCCCTTCCATACCCCCCATTACCACCCCCCCCATCCATACTCCCCATCACCATTCCCCCTTCCATACTCCCCATCACCATTCCCCTCTTCCATACTCCCCATCACCATTCCCCCCTTCCATACTCCCCATCACCATCCCCCCCTTCCATACTCCCCATCACCGTTCCCACCCCCCTTCCATACTCCACATCACTGTTCCCACCCCCCTTCCATACTCCCCATCACCATCCCCCCCTTCCACACGCCCCATCACCATTCCCCCCCTTCCATACTCCCCATCACCATTCCCCCCCTTCCATTACCCCCCATTACCACCCCCCTTCCATACTCCCCATCACCATTCCCCCCTTCCATACTCCCCATCACCATTCCCCTCTTCCATACTCCCCATCACATTCCCCCCTTCCATACTCCCCATCATCATTCCCCCTTCCATACTCCCCATCACCATTCCACCTTCCATGCCCCCTCCCCATCACCATTGATCCCCTTCCATGTCTTCACCATCACCATGCCCCCCCCATCATTATCCCCCCTCCATGTCCCCCCTCCCATCAGCATTCTGCCCTTCCATGTCCTCTCCCCATCACTATTCCCCCTTTCCATGTCCTCCCATCACCACCCTTCCCCTTCCATGTCCCCTCATAACCACCCCCCCATCACCATTTCTCCCCTATATCACATCATGTCCCCCTGTTACCCTCCACCACCCATTACTATCCTTCCCATATCACAATACATCCCCCCCCGTCACCATTACCCCCCTTCCAAGTCCTCCCCCTATAACCAGTCTCCCTTTAATTTCCCCCCATCACTATTCCCCCCTTCCATGCTCCGGCCTCTTTCCATGTCCCCTCATTACCATTTCTCCCCTATATCACACTATGTTCCCCTGTTACCCTCTGCCACCTATCACTGTCCCTCCCATATCACAACACGCCCCCTGAGGGCCTATGAATTGACCATTTGTTTATGTCTGTAGCCACCATGTTCTGTGTACAGGCAGCCAGTGTAAGTGTATGGGGGACACAACAGCTGCATGGACACAGCTTGTCTTATTTTGACAGACTTGCCGGACCCTGAACTCTGAACCCAGACAGCATGCCAGATTGGGACGGGCGGCTGTGTCTGTGTCCCCCATACACTTGCATAAACTGCCTGCACTCAAAATCTGGTGGCTCTAGATGCATAAACACATGGCCCATTCATGAACTACGGACCTCAATGCCCATGTGGACGAGGCCTATCTGTTTGGATGTGCATTTTCAATGCATTTTTGAACTTAGAATTTGGAGAGGATAGGGTTACCAACCAAGACTTGTTAATACCTGTGGCCAACTCATCAAAAAGCACATTTGTGGAGGAGCTGCCAATAACTTATGTAAACCTCCAAACACCCTGTTCAAGCGCCCTGTTTTCACTTTCACATTTTATACAGTATCTCACAAAAGTGAGTACACCCCTCACATTTTTGTAAATATTTTATAATATCTTTTCATGTAACAACACTGAATAAATGACACTTTGCTACAATGTAAAGTAGTGAGTGTACAGCTTGTATAACAGTGTACATTTTCTGTCCCCTCAAAATAACTCAACACACAGCCATTAATGTCTAAACTGCTGGCAACAGAAGCCAGTACACCCCTAAGTGAAAATGTCCAAATTGGGCCCAATTAGCCATTTTCCCTCCCTGGTGTCATGTGATTTGTTAGTGTTACAAGGTCTCAGGTGGGAATGGGAAGCAAGTGTGTTAAATTCGGTGTTATTGCTCTCACTCTCTCATACTGGTCACTGAAGTTCAATATGGCACCTCATGGCAAAGAACTCTCTGAGGATCTGAAAAAAAAGTGCTCTACATAAATATGGCCTAGGCTATAAGAAGATTGTCAAGACCCTGAAACTGAGCTGCAGCATGGTGGCCAAGACCAAACAGTAGTTTAACCACTTCAGGACCGCCGTATTGCCAATGTACGTCAGCACAATGGCACAGGCAGGCAGAATCACGTACATCTACGTGATTGCCTTCCAGCGGGTGGGGGGTCCCATCGGACCCCCTCCCGCTGGTTACGGCGGTCCGATTCGGTCCAGCAGCGATCCGTGATGAGGGGATGGCCGTTCGTTTTCGGCCACCCCCTCTGGATCGCTCCTGGCCAATGAGAAGCTTCCTCCCCTGTGTATTGTTTACACAGGAAGGAGGAAGTGATGTCATTCTCCTCGGGGCGGTCTTTTTGACCGGACTACGAGGAGAAGAGTAAAAGTAAGTGTGCACGAACACTACACTGACATGTAGGTACACACAGGCACACAAACCCCCCCCGATCCCCCCCCCGATCGCCCCCCGATCCCCCCCCCCCGCCCCCCTCCCCCCCCAGTCACAGTGTCACTGATTGCATTGATCATTTCTTTACTGATCAATGCATTCAGTGTCAGTTGTGACAGTAAAAACTGTCAGGACAGTTAGTGTTAGGTCCAGGGTAGCCCCCTATCACCCCCCAATAAAGATTTAACCCCCTGATTGCCCCTAGAGTTAACCCTTTCACCCCCTTTTGCCAGTGTCACTAAGCGATCATTTTTCTGATCGCTGCATGTGTCGCTAGTGTCGCTAGGTAGCTAGTTATTTTTTTAGGTTCACCGCCAGGTTTTTATATCGCTAGGTACCCCGATATACTACCCAATAATGTTTTTAACCCCCTGATTGCCGCTAGTTAACCCTTTCACCCCCTTTTGCCAGTGTCACTAAGCGATCGTTTTTCTGATCGCTGCATTAGTGTCGCTACAGTCGCTAGGTAGCTAGTTATTTTTTTAGGTTCACCGCCAGGTTTTTATAGCGCTAGGTACCCCGATATACTACCCAATAATGTTTTTAACCCCCTGATTGCCGCTAGTTAACCCTTTCACCCCCTTTTGCCAGTGTCACTAAGCGATAATTTTTCTGATCGCTGCATGTGTCGCTAGGTAGCTAGTTATTTTTTTAGGTTCACCGCCAGGTTTTTATATCGCTAGGTACCCCGATATACTACCCAATAATGTTTTTAACCCCCTGATTGCCGCTAGTTAACCCTTTCACCTCCTTTTGCCAGTGTCACTAAGCGATCGTTTTTCTGATCGCTGCATTAGTGTCGCTACAGTCGCTAGGTAGCTAGTTATTTTTTTAGGTTCACCGCCAGGTTTTTATAGCGCTAGGTACCCCGATATACTACCCAATAATGGTTTTAACCCCCTGATTTCCGCTAGTTAACCCTTTCACCCCCTTTTGCCAGTGTCACTAAGCGATAATTTTTCTGAACGCTGCATCAGTGTCGCTAGTGTCGCTAGGTAGCTAGTTAACTAGGCTCCCAAAAAGTCCCCCACATGTGGTATCCCCGTACTCGGGAGAAGCAGCAGAATTTATTTTGGGGTGTAATTTGACTTCTGCCCATAGCATGTGTGAGCAATATATCATTTAGTGACAACTTTGTGCAAAAAAAAAAAAGTTTGTAATATTCCCGCAACTTTTGGCAAAATATAAAATATTCCATGGACTCAACATGCCTCTCAGTAAATAGCTTGGGGTGTCTACTTTCCAAAATGGGGTCATTTGGGGGGGTTTTGTGCTATTTTGGCATTTTATGGCCTTCGAAACTGTGATAGGTAGTGAGGAGTTAAATCAAAAACTTGCACCCTTAGAAATCCTGAAGGTGGTGATTGGTTTTCGGGGTGCCGTGCGCGACTAGACTCCCAAAAAGTCCCACACATGTGGTATCCCCGTACTCGGGAGAAGCAGCAGAATGTATTTTGGGGTGTCATTTCACATATAACCATGGCATGTGTGAGCAATATATCATTTAGTGACAACTTTTTGTAAAAAAAATTTTTTTTTTTTTTTTTTGTCATTATTCAATCCCTTAGGACAAAAAAAATAAATATTCAATGGGCTCAACATACCCATCAGCAATTTCCTTGGGGTGTCTACTTTCCAAAATGGGGTCATTTGGGGGGGATTTGTACTGCCCTGCCATTTTAGCACCTCAAGAAATGAGATCGGCAGTCATAAATTAAAAGCTGTGTAAATTCCAGAAAATGTACTCTAGTTTGTAGACGCTATAACTTTTGCGCAAACCAAAAAATATACGCTTATTGACATTTTTTTTACTAAAGACATGTGGCTGAATAAATTTTGCCCTCAATGTATGACTAAAATTTAGTTTATTCGATTTTTCTTATAACAAAAAGAAGAAAATATCTTTTTTTTTCAAAATTTTCGCTCTTTTTTCATTTATATCGCAAAAAAAAAAAATCGCAGAGGCAATCAAATACCATCAAAAGAAAGCTCTATTTGTGGGAAGAAAAGGACGCAAATTTCGTTTGGGTGCAATATTGCATGACCGCGCAATTACCAGTTAAAGCAGCGCAGTGCGAAATTGCAAAAAGACCTCTGGTCCTTAAGGTGTTTATTGGTCCGGAACTGAAGTGGTTAACAGGACAGGTTTCACTTAGAACAGGCCTCGCCATGGTCGTCCAAAGGAGTTGAGTGCATGTACTCAGCGTCATATCCAGAGGTTGTCTTTGGGAAATAGACGTATGAGTGCTGCCAGCATTGCTACAGAGGTTGAAGGGGCGGGGGGTCAACCTGTCAGTGCTCAGACCATACGCTGCACACTGCATTAAAATGGTCTGCATGGCTATCATCCCAGAAAGAAGCCTTTTCTAAAGATGATGCACAAGAAAGCCCATAAACAGTTTGCTGAAGACAAGCAGACTAAAGACATGGATTATTTGTCCCCAGATTAATGAATTTTGGGATTCTATATTTCCAATTTGCTCCTCTGTCACTGGCATATCTCATCAGAAATCTCCAGAAATAGCTTTAATATCTATATACCCATGCGAGAGGCCACGAAAGGACTGCATCCTCTACCTAATCATACCCAGACACTGGAATACAAGAGTTTCTCCCACTATTAAAGAGTGGGTTGCTGAAGTAAATCAATTAAAGAGAATGGAGGAAATATTGGCAAGTATACAGGGATAGCATCATAAGTTTATGGAATTTGTGGGTACCTTGGATTGAATTCTCAAACTTTGACATTCTGGGATCCTACCTTTAGTTAAGGTATTTGGGTGAGGCTTGGACTCGGCCCGTTTGTTTTGTTTTGCTTGGCTTGGTGGTTGGGAGTGGGCTTCCCAGAAGTTTGTGTATGTTTGTATGTGTTTTTTTTCCCTTTTCTTTTCTTCTTTCTTTCTGTTTCTCTTTTATTTTTTTTTCTTCTATGGGGCAGATATCTGCCTTAGCACAAAGTTGTTATTATGGAGGAACAGGTTGAAATATCCATCTATATGGATCTTCTACCTAGTTTTTATGAAATGCTGTAGAGCACAGGTGGCAAACACAAGGCCCGCTGGCCGAATGTGGCCCGCCAGGCCATGTTCTGTGGCCCGCACAGTGGCTGTCGGATGCCACCTCCTGTAATAGCCAGCTGCTTTCCGCTCTCACGGAACAGGTCTCCTTGGCAACAGGAGTAAACATGCTTTCCTGCACTCTCCTACTCAGTCTCCCCAGCGGCGCCATGTGTATGTGTATAGCTGAGCACATGCACTATTGGTCCAGCAAAACCTGTCAGTGCCAGAGGTACCTGATGGCTTCGGACTGTTGTGAGTTCTAATATACATCCAGCGGCTGCATCTTGAGGGCGGACTTTTGAGGACTTAGTGGCCAAGAAAGCATTCTTGCAAATGCCATCAGGTAGGAGAGAGTACAGATGTGAGGTTTGCTGTGGAAGTTGGAAGTGGGGAGGAGGGCTATGGAGGTATGTAGGAAGATGTGTTTAGAGGTGGGGGGATGGGGGCAAAGTGCTGGGTGCAGAGATCAGAACCCAGAAGGAGCGGTTGAAATGAGATGTTACAGCACACCCCTGAACCCCTGCACTCTGTACGTAGCATACCCCTGCACTCTGTACGTAACGTACCCCTGCACTCTGTACATAGCGCACCAATGCACTCTGTACATAGCACACCCCTGAACCCCTGCAATCTGTACATAGCACACCTCTGAATCCCTGCACTCTGTACGCAGCACAACTCTAAACCCCTGCACTCTGTACGTAGCGCACCTCTGAACCCCTGCACTCTGTACGTAGCGCACCTCTGAACCCCTGCACTCTGTACGTAGCACACCTCTGCACTCTGTACGTAACGTACTTCTGAATCCCTGCACTCTGTACGTAGAGCACCTCTGAACGCCTGCGCTCTGTACGTAGCACACCCCTGAAACCCTGCGCTCTGTACATAGCACACCTCTGAACCCCTGCGCTCTGTACATAGCACACCCCTGAACCCCTACGCTCTGTACGTAGCACACCCCTGAATCCCTGCGCTCTGTACGTAGCACACCTCTGAACCCCTGCGCTCTGTACGTAGCGCACCTCTGAACCCCTGCACTCAGTACGTAGTGCACCTCTGAACCCCTGCTCTCTGTACGTAGCCCACACCTGAATCCGTGCACTCTGTATCTAGCGCACCCTTGAATCCATGCTCTCTGTACATATCGCATGGTTTAACACTGCTCTCTGTACGTAGCATAATCCTGACGTAATCCTAAAATCTGCACTTTGTACGTAGTACGACCCAGATACAACCGGCCCTTTGAGGGCAACCGCAATGCTGATGCGGCCCGCGATGAAATTGAGTTTGACACCCCTGCTCTAGAACATGGAACTCCAAACTCCAGCCCTCCAGCTGTTGCGGAACTACACATCCCATGAGGCATTGTGAAACTCTGACACTCACAGACATGACTAGCCATGATGGGAATTGTAGTTCCTGAACAACTGGAGGGCCATAGTTTTGAGACCCCTGCTCTAGAGGATGAATCTGAGCTTTGTATTAAAGCAGAGCTCAACCCTAAAGTGGAACTTCCGCTCATCCGAACCCTCCGCCCCTTCGGTGCCACAATCGGCACCTTTCAGGGGGGAGACGGGTGTCTGGTATCTGCACCCACTTCCGGGCATAGATAGCCACAGATTCTGCGGCTATTACGCCACTTCCTGGGGAGCCCCCGCTGTCTGCTGGGAAACACACGGATACCAGAGACAGCAGGGACCGTCCTTATTGCGCAGCGTGACTCGCACATGCGCAGTAGGGAACAGGGAAGTGAAGCCGCAAGGCTTCACTTCCTGATTCCCATACCGAAGATGTCGGCTGCAGCACCCGAGAGCCATTCGAGAGATCGGCTTCGAGTGCCGACGTCGTGGACGCGCTGGAGGGGTAAGTGTCCATATTTTAAAAGTCAGCGGCTGCAGTATCTGTATCTGCTGACTTTAAAAAAAAAAAAACGGCGGAATTCCCGCTTTAACAATAATATAAATGTATATGTGAATACGCTACCTACATGTTGTGAGTGGAACTTTTGTAAATACAAAATACTTATTAAAATGTGATTAATCAAAAAAAATTTACAAAAATGTGAGGGATATATTCACTTTTTTGAGATACTGTATGTCAGAACTCAAGACAATGGATTTTACCATAGAAACAAACAACAAACTGGGATTTTTCAGGTGCCAGAAAGAGAAAAATACAAACATATAATAAAATATAATGGTATTAACATAACTAATAAAATCCATAAAACAATATTTCAATATATTAAAAATGTCTGAATTCATGCAATTCTGTTTGATAATTTTTTTATAAAATTGGATACTCTATGCCAGTCATTGCTGCTTGATGTAGCCATCAAGCAGCTAGGACTGGCATAGCGTATCCAATGTTATAAGTAATTATCATGTAGACTAGTTTAATATATTGATATAGTTTTATGGATTTTTGAACTATGTGAATAAAATAATATTTTATTATATGTATGTATTTTTCTATTTTTCTAAAAAATCCCAATCTTTGTTGTTTTTTTCTCCTCTAGTCCACATTTACACAAAGACAACGGATGTGTCATAGGAACATGTTACACAATAAGGCATATGCTGCATTTAAAAAAATTAGATATGTCCATGTTTCTGTGCATTTTCATGAGCTGCCAATGCATGAAAACATATGTATAGTGTGTATTTAAGGCATTTTCATTCTTTGCCAGTTCCTTTAAGTAGATCCTTTCAAAGTTCATAACAATGACGTCACTGCAGTAAATGGATCCTCAGTGGGGAAATCAAACTTGTATGATACCTAAAAACGCATATAAGTGCAACAAAAATGCACCATAAGACATAATTAGGACGCATGTCAAAGTACCACAGTGGAGGCTAAAAATACAAAGTGGACACATATAGACGTGAACCTGGCCTCAGGCCTCATTCACACAGACACATGGACACTCATGAAAAGGGCCATGATTACATGCCCGGTAGGCACAGGTGGCCTATGCAGTTGTGTGCAGCCAACCTGTTCAAATCAATGACAGGTGGATGGCAGCACGGATCTTCAAAGATCTCAATGTTCATCGCTGCATGCACATGCAGGAATGACTGATGCAAGGCTCAGACAGACTGCATTTAGAGTCATGCTTCGGTTCCCCATGGATATACACTCAGCAATGAACATAAAGATCTTTACCCATGTGTTATTTTTTTTCTTCCTCCTTTTACCTGTTTTTTTGGGTTATGCCTTATGGGGAATAAGGCATAACCCAAAATACACACGATTAGAAATTCCGCCAGCAAAAGTCCGATGTGAGCTTCTGGTCGGAAAATGTGTATGCTCCATCGGACTTTTGCTGGCGGAATTCCTGCCAGCAAAAGATTGAGAGCAGATTCTCAATTTTTTGGTCTGAAAAAGTTCCGATCGGGAATTCCGATCATCTGTACCAATTCCAAAGCACAAAATTCCTACGTATGTTCGGAAACAATTCAACGCATGCTCTGAAGCATTGAACTGAATTTTCTTGGCTTGTCGTAGTGTTGTACGTCATCGCGTTCTTGGCGGTCGAAAGTTCAGAGAACTTTTGTGTGACCGTGTGTATACAAGCCAAGCTTAAGCAGAATTCCGTCAGAAAAACCATCCAAGATTTTTCTGACGGAAATTCCGCTCGTGTGTATGGGGCATTAGGCCTCATTCACATGGAGTGTACTAAAGCATATACTTGTATAGGGCAGTGTAAATAGCCCCAAATGCACAGCATAGGGATATCTTCTAATAAGTGAACAATTGATGTAACTGAATTCTGCCACCCAAATTAAAGGAACATTTTTCTTTTGACTTCATCTTGCAGGATACTTAGGGGCAAGAAGTCTCCAGAAAGTATCTTCAGTATGGACTGCGGAAGGTAAGTCTTATGTGTTAGGCCAGCCAAAAATGATTCGAACAATGTATGTGCAAGCTGAATTTACCCAAGTTGATTGGGTACATCCAGCCTGTCGGATTTTACTTGCATTTATTGCTAGTGTCTGTTATAGCCACTAGTAGTAATCACTGTGGCAACTGTCCCCACCGGGAGAACACAATGGCCCCACGGGAGGGATTCCCCTGTCAACACTGTCTGTGTTGATGGTTGAATCGTGCAAATTACTTTTCTGCAACCTGTGGTTGCAGGAAATAAATTTACCCCAACTATGGCTAGCCAAAAGCAGCCTGTTAGGACCTGGGCTTGAACCTGGGACCTCTGGTGTGTCTGGCAGTGACTCTGCGTGCTGAGCCACCTGGAATGCTGGACAGCTCCTTGGACAGCTCCTTGGACAGCTCCTTGGACAGCTCCTTGGACAGCTCCTTGGACAATTCCTTTAGTGATCTTGTCTTGAATCTTGTTTGCCTTGAACCTTGAACCCTTTGCTCCTCCCATGAACTTCCTGATATAAGCCATGTCTCTGCACCTCCTCCTTGCCAGAATATTGTGCCTTTACCAGCCAATATCTTGCTTCTATCTCTCCTGCTGCCGACCGTATCCTCGCTACCTTTCGTTACCGACATTTGGCTTGCTCCTGGACTACGCTTCTGCTGAATCCCAACCTGCAACTATTGGTTACCGACTTTTGGCTTGTTTCTCAACTACGCTTCTGCTTGATCTCTACCTGCTATATCTGCTACCAGACCCCCGGCTTGCTCACCTCCTGGTGGGGCTATCCTGAGGACCGCGACCTGGCACTAACACGCAGCCAAGCCCATCTCCACCTTTGGGAGCTCTGGTGAATACTGGTTAGTGCTTAGACCCCGCACCTCAGGTGAACCCGTGCCATCAGCCAGGGTGACCTGTGTGAATATCTGCTCTGCTGCTATAGCTACTGGTCTCTGAGCCTGACTCCAGATCATGACAGAATATTCTGGCCAAAAACATGGAGGCCGTTGTAGCAGCTGCCGTGGCTCCTCTCAGGGTTCAAATCGCTGAGTTACAGGCATTTGGTGTTAACTACCAGGAAAAATTTTCTGAGTTACAAATTGAAGTGAAAGGTCTACAAGAGGAAATCCTTGATCTACACAAACAATTGCGGGATTTTCATGCCCGAGATACTAATGCACGAATGCCCCTACCACTCAAGTTTAGCGGAGACCGCCGCCATTATAGAGGATTCCTTAATCAATGTCGTATATACTTTCAGATGCAACCTGCTGCATTCACTTCTGACAGGAAAAAGGTGCTGTTTATTATCAACCTCCTGACTGAGGAAGCCTTAGCCTGGGCCTCCCCTTATGTGGAGAAAGATGATGTCATCCTGGATAATTTTGATTCTTTTGTGACTGCGATGAACCAAGTTTTCGATGATCCTAACCGCTGTGCTACTGCTGAGGCAAAATTGCACAATTTACGGCAGGGAAGACGCTCTGTTGCAGAGTACACAACTGAATTCCGACGTTGGATCTCAGATACCAATTGGAATCCAGCAGCACAGAAGAGTCAGTTCCGTCAAGGACTCTCGGAACAAGTAAAAGATGAGCTTGCCAGAGTAGAAAGTCCTGATGACCTTGAAGCTTTTATTAAATTATGTATTCGAATTGATCAGAGACTTACTGAAAGGAGAAAGGAGAGACTGGGAATCCTAGGCAGTAATGGTGGCATGCGTTTTTCTACTACTCAGTATCCTCCTAAGGGTCCAAGAGTTTTTCCTGATTCTGACACTCCTGAACCTATGCAGGTGGATGCTATTAAAAGATCTATTACTACTCAGGAGAAAGAAAGACGACGTTCAGAAAACGTATGTCTTTATTGTGGAGACTCTGGACATTACGCAGTTAATTGTCCCAATAAATTTAAAAGAACAATTGCAGCAATGGATGTTACAGTATCTGAACAAATAAACTCAATTTCTCAGTCCATCTCTCCTTTGATTCAGGAAGCAAATAAAGTTAATTCTTTATCAACTCATTTTGTCATCCCTATAAAGCTTATTGTTGAAAGCAATGAAATACCTTGCTCTGCTATGCTGGACTCAGGGGCTGGGGGAAACTTCATCGACATCGAATTTGCCCAAAGTAATAACATTCAAATAAGAAATAAACTTGCCCCAATTGATATGGAAACTGTGGATGGCTCACCTTTGACTTCAGGCCCTGTTACCCACGAGACAATCCCACTTAAACTCCTAATTGAAACTGACCATCAGGAGACTATCAGCTTTGAGCTGATTACATCACCCAAGTTCCCTATTATCCTGGGCATTCCTTGGTTCTCTATCCATAATCCCTCCATCAACTGGGAAACATGTTCTTTAAGCTTTACATCTGACCTTTGCAAGAAACATTGCAAAGAACCTTATCAAATAAGCCCTCCACCAACCCAAGATTTACAAGCAGTTTTGGCAACTATCCAGTCATACGACAAGCTACCTCCACAATATCTTGAGTTTCGGGACGTTTGTGATAAAAAGAACGCAGATCAGCTGCCTCCTCATCGCTCTTATGATTGTCCCATTGAATTGCTTCCAGGGGCAGAAATACCATTTGGTCGCCTTTTATTCTTTATCAGAACCTGAACTGAAAGTGCTCAGGGAGTGGATTAATGAGAATCTTGAGAAGGGTTTTATCAGACACTCAACCTCTCCTGCTGGCGCAGCCTTATTCTTCGTGACGAAAAAGGACTCCACCCTGCGTCCGTGCATTGACTACAGAGATTTAAATAAGATCACAATTAAGAATCGCTATCCACTCCCACTGATTCCAGAAATGCTTGAGAGACTCCGCTCTGCCAAGCTCTTTACCAAACTAGATTTACAGGGGGCATATAACCTTGTCCACATTCGTTCCGGTGATGAATGGAAAACTGCTTTCAGAACCAGATATGGACATTTTGAGTCTTTGGTCATGCCCTTTGGGCTTTGCAATGCTCCTGCAACTTTTCAACATTTTATTAATGATGCTTTTCGAGATTTGCTTGATCAGTTTGTAATAGCATATTTGGATGACATTATCTTTTTCTCTTATACTTTGGAAGAACACCGCAAGCATGTCTGTATTGTTTTCGAGAGATTAAAGCGAAATCAACTTTACATAAAATTAGAGAAATGCAAGTTTGAACAAACTCAGATCCAGTTCTTGGGATACATAATCTCTTCTGAAGGGGTAAGCATGGATCCCAATAAGATCAAAGCTGTAGTGGATTGGCCCGCCCCTAAGAATGTTAAAGAGATACAGCGATTTGTTGGATTTGCCAACTTTTACAGAAGATTTATAAGGAATTTCTCTAGGGTAATTGCTCCAATCACACAGTTGACAAAGAAAGGGGTGCCCTTTTTGTGGTCACCTGAGGCACAGGCTGCCTTTAGTAAACTGAAAACACTCTTCACTTCTGCACCAATACTGGTACATCCAGATCCAGAACTACCTTTCATCGTAGAAGTTGATGCTTCTAATTCTGCTGTGGGAGCTATCCTTTCTCAGCGAATGGGAGAAAAAATGCAGCTTCATCCTTGTGCTTATTTCTCTCGACTGATGTCTTCAGCCGAGATGAATTATGACATTGGAAACAAGGAGCTGCAGGCAATTAAGGAAGCATTTTCTGAGTGGAGGCATCTGCTGGAAGGAGCTAAGCACCCTGTAACCGTTCTCACCGATCATAAAAATTTAGAATTTATTAGGTCTGCTAAAAGGTTGTCATCTAGACAAGCACGTTGGACCCTTTTCTTTTCCAGGTTTAATTTTGTTATTTCATACCGCCCTGGGTCAAGGAATGGTAAGGCTGATGCCCTATCACGGATGTTGTCTGGGCCTCTCCAGGAAAGCACCTCTGAATGTACAATCCTGCCTCAAAAGAACTTTCTAGGGGCCATGAGTTCAAAGACATTTCTTAATCTTCTCAAGGAGGGGTATGAGAATGACCCACTTCTTAATAATCCTCCTAAGGACATTAACCTCAAGTACAACAATGGTTTTTGGACTCAAGCGCATTGCCTCTATGTACCTGAATCAGTTTGGGTAGAAGCCCTCAGGTTGGTACATGACTCTAAGCTTGCTGGTCATTTTGGGGTTTCTAAAACAGAAGAACTCTTATCACGTTCCTTTTGGTGGCCTGGGTACAAGAAAGATGTTAAGAGTTATGTGGCTTCATGTCTAACCTGTGCTCGCAATAAGACACCTCGATCTTCTCCTCTGGGGTTACTTCTACCACTACCTGTTCCATCAAGACCATGGGGGTCAATTTCTATGGACTTTGTGGTTGACCTTCCTCTTTCAAAAGGGATGACCACCATTCTGGTAGTCGCTGACCGTCTCACTAAGATGGCTCATTTTATTCCAGTTAAAGGGGTACCCTCCGCCGAACATACTGCTGAGGTAATGGTTAGAGAAGTTTTTAAACTTCATGGAATTCCTGATGATGTGGTGTCTGACAGAGGGGTACAGTTTACCTCAAAATTTTGGAGAACTTTTTGCTCAGCTTTGGGTGTAACAGTTAATCTGTCCTCGGCTTTTCATCCGCAGTCTAATGGTCAGACCAATCAAACTCTGGAGCAATACCTTCGATGCTTCGTGAGTTATCTTCAGGATGACTGGGTGGACTACCTTCCTACGGCAGAGTTTGCTTATAATAACTCTAAACATAGTTCCACATCCCAAAGCCCATTTTTCTTAAACACCGGGTATCATCCAGTTTTTATTCCTGATCTCCCCATCTCAACTTCAATTCCTGCTGTTACCAACAGACTAACTTCATTACATGAGATCCAGGAGAAATTGACTGATGCATTGAAGGAGGCGCAAGAATATTACAAGAAGGCTGCTGACAGACATCGTAGGTCTATTCCCACTTTTCAAGTAGGTGAGAAAGTTTGGTTATCTACCAAAAATGTAAAAGTTCAAGTTCCATGTGCTAAGTTGGGTCAAAAGTTTATGGGACCTTTTGAGATTTCTGCTCAAATCAACCCGGTCACTTTTCGCCTAAAATTTCCTGACAATATGAAGATTCATCCTGTGTTTCATATATCACTACTCAAACCATTTCATGAAAATACTTTTTCTGGAAGAATTCATCCTCCTCCCCCACCTGTCGAGGTACAGGGTGAAGAAGAATTTGTGGTGGGAAAAATTCTTCACTCCAGGATCTCTAGGAACAAATTGCAATATTTGGTTCAATGGGAAGGATATGGGCCAGAAGAAAATTCTTGGGAGCCTGAGGAGAATGTTCATGCCCCTAGATTAACAAGGGAATTCTACCAGAGGTTTCCTCAGAAACCTGGCCCTAAGACGTCCAGGGGACATCCTGGGAGGAGGGGAGTACTGTTGGGACCTGGGCTTGAACCTGGGACCTCGGGTGTGTCTGGCAGTGACTCTGCATGCTGAGCCACCTGGAATGCTGGACAGCTCCTTGGACAGCTCCTTGGACAATTCCTTTAGTGATCTTGTCTTGAATCTTGTTTGCCTTGAACCTTGAACCCTTTGCTCCTCCCATGAACTTCCTGATATAAGCCATGTCTCTGCACTTCCTCCTTGCCAGAATATTGTGCCTTTACCAGCCAATATCTTGCTTCTGTCTCTCCTGCTGCTGACCGTATCCTCGCTACCTTTCGTTACCGACATTTGGCTTGCTCCTGGACTACGCTTCTGCTGAATCCCAACCTGCAACTATTGGTTACCGACTTTTGGCTTGTTTCTCAACTACGCTTCTGCTTGATCTCTACCTGCTATATCTGCTACCAGACCCCCGGCTTGCTCACCTCCTGGTGGGGCTATCCTGAGGACCGCGACCTGGCACTAACACGCAGCCAAGCCCATCTCCACCTTTGGGAGCTCTGGTGAATACTGGTTAGTGCTTAGACCCCGCACCTCAGGTGAACCCGTGCCATCAGCCAGGGTGACCTGTGTGAATATCTGCTCTGCTGCTATAGCTACTGGTCTCTGAGCCTGACTCCAGATCGTGACACAGCCACTGCATGGAGCAAATTTCTTTCCTGCAACCACAGGCTAACAGACAGTGTTGACAGGGGAATCCTTCCCTCTGAGCCATTGTATTCTCCCAATGGGGCTGCAGGGAAAGCCGTCCTTGCCAGGAGAAGACAGTGATTATTGATGGTGGGTATACTAGGGGCTAGCGATAATCACATGCAAAATCCGGCAGGCTGGTTGTACCTACGTTGTTTGATCGATCCACTTGGTACATTCAGCCTGGCCATACATGGTTCAAATTCAGCAGGAACTGTTTATGGTCATCATTAATCACATCATCATTCTGTTAAAGACACTATTGAAAAACTGTTTGCTGACTGCACTCTGTGGCATGTTGCCATTCTTTGAATTAAATTAGCCACTGCAATGGATGACTAAAAGATTTCCGTTTCTGGGAATAATTTCATTCAAATGATAGCTTCCTCCCCTATATCACACTATGTACCCCTTTTTAACCTTTATTCCCCATCACCATTCCTCCCCCTTTATAACACCATGTCCGACCCCCCCCCCCCCATTACCCATTGCCTCCCATCACCATTCCTCACCTATATCGTTCCATATACCCCATGTTACCCTTTTACCCCAATGGGATCCGTCTCACATACACCCTAAACTGTGTACATTGACTGCCTGCACCCTCTGACTATATCTTAGGGCCCATTTAGATCCCTGAGTGTGCCTAGAGGTGTGTTATTTAGTGGCGTTAGGCAGGTGCAATGAGCTGCATCAACATGCTTTTTTTTTTTTTTTTTAATAGCCTCATTTACACAGGCAATGAGGCCCACAGTCCATGAATGGGCCATGTGTTTTTGTATCTGGAATCACGCGCAGGCAGCCCATGTAAGTATATTGTTATGCAGCTGCACGGACACAGCTTGTCCTAATCTGAGAGACATGCGGGACCTGAATACAGGCAATGGGGTTTATTTACTAAAGCTGGAGAGTGCAAAATCAGGCTCACTTCTGCAGAGAAACCAGGTTATATTGCCAAAGCTTCATTGAACAAACTGAGGTTAGAAGCTGTTTGGCTACCATGCACAGCTGCACCAGATTGTGAGCGCTCCAGTTTTAGTAACTCTCCCCCAGTGTGTCGTATTGGGATGTGTCCCCTTCTCCATACTTGCATGGGCAGCCTGCACGCAGCATCTGGTAGCTTCAGACGCATAAGTACATGGTCCATTCACAGACTACGGGTCTCAGCACCCATGTGGTTGAGGACTATTGGACGTGTGTTTTCAACATCTTTTTGAATTTCCAATTTGGAGTAATTTGATTACAAACCATTGTCCAGGAAGTAGACTTCTGGTGCCTGTGGATGCCATGGTCAGTGCTGGGACAGATGATGGGTGTACTGCCCTGCCTGCTCTGGCACACCCATATGACTCCCCGTTCCATCTGCCCATAGTTGGCATGGAGGCTACACTATGCATTTGTGGGGGTGGGTGGGCAGTTTCTCATGCATATGTGTTTTCCATGTCAGCTGTGGGCAGTTTGTACAAGGGGGGGGGGCAAAGAGTGGGTATGCTGGAGCGTGGGAATCCACAGTTTGCTTTTTGCCCACCACCGATCTGGTAGTGGGGTGCTGGCTGAGCAGTGCTCCTCCCCCATCCCATTCAGGGTGGCTTCTCCTCCCCCTTGTCCTGGCCCTGGCAGTGGTTTGTGCAAAACTCTGATGAACCTCCCCGGCAGTTTTCCTGAGTGTTGCTCGGGGTTAAATTTCAGTATCATTAGCAGTAACCCCGAACCACACTCGGGATTGCATTGCAGGATCCTGGTGCAGTATACTTGCCTTGTCCCCAGGATCCTGTGATGTCCCCCCGCTGTGTCCTCCACCCAATGCCTCTGTGTGCCGGGCTCCGTTCCCTGTGAGCGTCGCAATGCAGGGGGACGGAGCCCGGCAGAAAATTCAAAAAATAGAAAATTCATAACACATACAGTACACTGTAATCTTACAGATTACATTATTGTATGAAATATTTCACTACCCTTTTGTCCCTAGTGCTTTGTCCAGTGGCCTGTATGCAGTTTTATATTATATATACTGTTTCTGCCTGTAAACTTGAGATTGTCCATAGCAACTAAAAAGCGACCCTTTACGTCACAAGTGGTTTTAGACCAGCTAGAAAACAGTGACAGTGAATCGTGGGGAAATTAATTTTATTATTATTATATTAATATTTGTTATAATTATTTATAGTTATTTATTATATTATAATTTATGATTTTGTGTTTCAAACTTGGCGTACTTAGTCCGTCGAAACACATTTCAGCGGACAGTCCGCTCGTGTGTGGGCTTCAGCGGACTTTTTCAGCGTGCAGTCCGGCGTACTAAGAATTTCGGATTTTTCGAAATTCTGTCCGTCGTACTTTGGTTTCAGCGGACAATCCGCTCGTCAGTATGCTAGTTTGACGGACTAAGAATGGCGCATGCCCAGAAAGGATTTACACGGCGGAAGGGTGCTTTGCTGTGTATTGGACTTCCTATCTCTAGTCCCGTCGTACGTGCTGTACACGTCATCGCGCAAGCTTTCGTCAGACTGTTTGGGTATCCGTGTGTGGTCAAGTCCGTTCAGTGGAAAGTATGACGGACTGTCCGTCGGATTGTATGACGGACTAAGTACGCCATACAGTCCGCTCGTGTGTACGCGGCATATGGCATACTTAGTTCGTCATACAATCCGACGGATAGTCCGTCGTACTTTCCACTGAACGGACTTGACCACACACGGATGCACAAACAGTCCGTCGAAAGCTTGCGCGATGACGTGTACAGCACGTACGACGGGACTAGAAATAGGAAGTCCAAGACACAGCAAAGCACCCTTCCGCCGTGTAAAACCTTTCTGGGCATGCGCCATTCTTAGTCCGTCGAACTAGCACACTGACGACCGTACTGTCCGCTGAAACCAAAGTACGACGGACAGAATTTCGAAAAATCTGAAATACTTAGTACGCCGGACTGCACGCTGAAAAAGTCCGCTGACTCCCACACACGAGCGGATTGTCCGCTGAAATGTGTTTCAACGGACTAAGTACGCCATACAGTCCGCTCGTGTGTATGCGGCATTAGGCTTTGTTTCTTTTTTTTTTTTCTTTTAAATAACAAACATTTCATACTTACCTCTACTGTGCAGTTTGTTTTGCACAGAGTGGCCCAAGCCTTGACTTTTGGGGTCCCCCGGTGGCGCTGGTAGCTCCTCACCGCATCGTATAACCCCCCTAGAACACGGATATGCAATTAGCGGACCTCCAGCTGTTGCGGAACTCCCACAAGGCATAGCAAGACTCTGACAGCCACAAGCATGACATCCAGAGGCATGATGGGACTCAGGGCTGGACTGGGACAAAAATTTGTCCCTGGACTTCATCCAGACTGGCCCACTTTAATTTTTCAAACACGCACAAAAAAGAGTATATAAACTATACGCTATTGCGCAAAAAAAAAAATATTAATCAATTACCGTGGACAGTGACAATAAATTATTAATCAATTACCGTGACCAGTGACAATAAATTATTAATCAATTACCGTCACCAGTGACAATATATTATTAATCAATTACCATAGACAGTGACAATAAATGATTACTCAATTACCGTCACCAGTGACAATATATTATTAATCAATTGCCGTCACCAGTGACAATATATTATTAATCAATTGCCGTCACCAGTGACAATAAATTATTAATCAATTACCGTCACCAGTGACAATAAATTATTAATCAATTACCATGGACAGATATCACAGACATGCCATGCAGCCTGCATCCAGTATAGCATTTGATTATCTTACTTGAATGACACTGGTGAGGTAATGGACTTTTCTTTGTCCCTGGACCCTGACCCTGTCTGTGCTGCTGTCTGGAGTGGAGTCCTGGAGCTGTGGAGCAATGTTCTGGTTCCTCGTTCCTCCTCCACGGCGCTTTCTCTTCAGTCCCAGGCCAGGCAGCTAAGCTCTGACTCCTCCCATATCCCGCCTCCGCCCTCCGGCCATGTGTGACGTCAGGGCGCTGGGACAAGGAGGCTGCCAGTAAGGTTAGTGAGTGGCAGCGTCACGAGGGGGTGGAACTTGTGTGTCAGGCTGGCCCAGGTGCTGTAGCGGAGCCGTGGCTGCGGCCGCCACCGACGTCAAAAATAAAAAAACACTATAAATCAACCTCCCGGTAGTCCCGATGGCCAGTACAGGCCTGATGGGACTTGTAGTTTTGCAACAGCTGGAGGTCCGCTAATTGCATATCCCTGCCCTAGGAGAAGCACTCTCTAGGGGGGGGGGGGGGGTTACCTTCCGGGCTCGCTCCTGACTCCAGCATTTGCATACATGGACATAGAATGCTGGACTCGGCCCCACCCCCATGCATTAAGGTGAAAAACATGAGGATTCCCACCCCCTTTAAGTTAAAAAACCTTCTGCATGCTCGCAGCCTTGATCCAGTGATATGCAGAAGAGCAGCGGCTCTCTCCCTTCTCATTGGCTTAGATACAGCAGAGGGAGCCATTGGCTCCTGCTACTGTCAACCACAGCCAGTGAGGAGGGAGTGGGGGCAGGGCTGAGACGTGCTCTGTGTGTCAATGGACATTGGGGAGTGGGGATCAGGAGCTAACATGCACTTGAAAGGGAGGTGGGGGGGCAGGGGGTGGAGAACCAGAAGTGCTGGCGAGGGACCCAAGAAGGGGAGGATGGGGGCTTCTCTGTGCAAAACTATTACACAGAGCAAGTATGACATGTTTGTTATTTTTTTTTTTTTAAATAGCATTTACAATCACTTTAAAGTGTACCTATGGTTAAAAAAAACCTGTTATGTATTTCAAATATTTCCAGCCTACCCCCTATTAGGCCTCTTGCCCATGGGCGAAAATAATGAAATTTTTTTAGCAGTTTTTTTCTTTAACATAGGTGCATGCTGTCTATAGGACAATGCACACAGCTCAACTATGTCAAGATCTGTAATGCAGTGCTGTATTCAGAGATATTAAAAAAAACAAATTTTTTTTTTTTTTTTACGTTTGAGTAAAATAATTTATGCATATACACAAGTACATCTGAGCATATACACATAAACTTACACACTGGCAGCTAGAAGTATACATGTACGCACTAGACATGTGCACTGGTGAAAAATGTGTTCGTTTTTGTTTTCGTTTCATTTGTTTTTTGTTTGTAATATTAATCCAAAAATTTTAAATTCAGAATTTGAATAGTCGGAATTAGAAAATTCGGAAATCAAAAATTCAAAAAAATTCGGAAATCAAAAATTCGGAAATTCGAAAATCCCAAAATTTGGAAATTCTGAAATTCGAAAGTTCAGAAATGTGAAAATCCAAACGGTCGAAAATCTGAAAATGTGAAAGAATGGAAATCCAAAAATCCAAAATAGTAACTAACTAACTAAGTAACTAACTAATAATAATGCCAAACTTCTGGTTGTAAACTGAACAGTGGAGCCTTGAGTGGAGTGTGAATAAGTATTGCTTTTTGACTGCTGGTGACTGCTGGGTTGCAGTTTTAGCTTCTTTTGGGGCTTTTCCTTGTAGCTTTTTAATACCGTTTTCTGACATTTTTTTAAATAGTTTTTTTTTCTTTCTTTCTTTACTTCCTTCAGCCTACTAATTAAGGGGAGTGGTTAATTGGGCACAGGTGCTTGAGGTCTATATAACCTTCTGTAGAACTCGTGAGCCTGCTTATCTTGAATCTGTGGGAACTGGTCAAAATGGTGAGTTAAAAACCAGAGTTGAAAACAGGAGGTTATAACAGGGGTTATAATAACTTTTGTAGTGAGTACCTGAGTGTTGTCTGAGTAGTGTGTGTGTGTATCGTTAGTACTTGTGTATTGTAGATGCACGCTGGTCTGTGAGTACCTGTGTACTGTTTTGTAGAGTATTAGTGTCAGGAAGCTAGTTGTTAGGTAATTTGGACTGGGTATAATCTCTAATCCTCATTAAATTAATAGGTACGTTGACTGGCGGGTGTGGAGAGGCTACTCGGTGTACATCTTGCGGCATGTATGCGTTCCTTGATCATCTGATCGAGGGCGAATACTGCTGTGCAAAATGTAAGCACATTGTTTCCCTGGAAGCCCAGGTTCTGAATCTGGGCAACTGTCAGCACTGAGAGGACCCTCCGCCCTAAATGAGAGCCAGGAATGTACATGGCAGGTGCCAGCAGGGGCCAGCACAGAGGTGGGTGGAGACAAAGGTGCAGGCACTAGCAGAGAGTAGATGGGTGACAGTCAGGAAGGGTAGAGGGGCAAGTGGCCGGAAGGCTGATCCAGGGCTGGAACATCCCAATAAGTATGCACCATTGAGTGACATTGGTGATCCCAGTCAGGAACCAGCACTGCTGGAGCTGAGGGATTCTCCTAGCTGCCAGGGGAAGAACTCCTCCAGTGAGAGTGGGGGGGGGGGGGGGGGGGGGGTGAAGGGAAAGGAAAGACAGATTCTGGTGGTAGGGGACTCAATTCTTAGGAGGACAGAGAGGCCAATCTGTAACAACAACCTGAAGTGCCGAACTGTATGTTGTCTGCCGGGCACTCAGGTTCGGCACATCACGGATCTGGTGGACAGATTACTGAGAGGGGCTGGGGAAGACCCAGCTGTCATGGTGCACGTTGGCAACAAATGACAAAGTCAGAGGCAGATGGAGTGTCCTAAAGAATGATTTTAGGGACTTGGGAGCTAAATTGAGGAAAAGGACCTCCAAGGTAGTATTCTCAGGATTACTACCAGTACATCGAGCCACACCAGAAAGGAAGAGGGAGATTAGGCAAGTAAACAAGTGGCTCAAGAGCTGGTGTAGTAAGGAGGGGTTTGGCTTCCTGGAGGACTGGGACGACTTCTCAGTCGATAACCAGTACTATAGAAGGGACGGACTGCACCTAAATGAGGAGGGTGCAGATCAGCTTGGATTAAGGATGGCCAGAAAGTTAGAGGGGTTTTTAAACTAGGCAATGGGGGGGGGGGGTCCAGAGATAGAGATAGTCAGCATGGAGCATATTCCAGAGGGTAATATTAGGGGCATTAGTGGTAGGGTAACCAAAGCACATAAACCCAAGGTAAACATAGTAGCAAGTCCTAGTTGTAATCTTGGAACACCCAAGAAGATATTATGTGACCGGTCAAAATATATTAATGCATTAAAATGTTTGTTCACCAATGCCAGAAGTCTGCTAAGCAAAATAGGCGAGTTGGAAGCTCTGGTGCATCAGGAGAGCTATGATGTAATCGGTATTGCTGAAACTTGGCTTCATTCCTCACATGACTGGGCTATTAATATTCCTGGCTATGCACTCTTTCGGAAAGACAGAGTAAAAAGGAAAGGTGGAGGGGTCTGTCTCTGTGAGAAGTGATCTCAAAGCGAGTGAGAAAGAGGACCTGGTGGACGGAGAGTGTGATGAGTCTGAAGCATTATGGGTGGAACTGCATACAGATGTGCGTAGTTCAAAGTTAATCATAGGAGTTTGTTATAGACCACCCAATGTTAATGAGGAGGTGGAGACTCAGCTCCTTGCACAGATAGAAAGGGCTGCAAGGGCTGGGACAGTGATAATAATGGGGGATTTTAACTACCCAGAAATTGACTGGGGTAATGGCACTGCTGGGACAGTTAAAGGGCAAAAATGTATAAACCTATTACAGGACAATTTTATGGTCCAGTTTATTGAGGCCCCAACTAGGAATGATGCTCTGTTGGACCTGGTAATCTCAAACCATGCAGAACGTATTACTAATGTTCAGATAAAGGAACACCTGGGTAGCAGTGACCATAACATGATTTCATTTGATGTTAGCTGTAAGCAAAAATCACATACGGGGAAGATAAAAACACCTAATTTCAAGAGAGCAAATTTTCCAAGGATGAGGGCTGCTCTCTAGGATTTAGACTGGGAGGGAATACTGGCATCAATGGGCACAGAACAGAAATGGGAATTCTTCAAAAAGACTGTGATCTCACGGCAAAGTATATTCCCATGGGCAATAAGTTTAAAAGGCTAAAAATAAAACCGATGTGGCTCACGGCCAAAGTTAAAAAAGCTATAAACTATAAAAAAAGAGGTTTTAAAAAATATAAAAATGAAGGAACGCTAGTGTCATTTAAATGTTACAAAGAATATAACAGAATATGTAAAAAGGAAATCAAGGATGCAAAAATTCAAAATGAAAGACAGATTGCAAAAGATAGTAGGACAAACCCCCAAAAATTCTTCAAATATATTAATAGTAAAAAGGTCAAGTCTGAGCTTGTAGGCCCTTTACAAAATAATCTGGAGTGGGTGACTGGGGACAAAGAGAAGGCTAACTTATTAAATACTTTCTTCAGCTCTGTGTATACAAAGGAGCATGGGGGAGCTCATGTCTATAATGGGGGTGGTAGTGACGCAGCCCCAAATCCACAATGGCTCAAAAGTGATATGGTCCAGAAATATTTGGATAGAATTAAGGTAGATAAAGCACCTGGACCTGATGGCATCCACCCACGGATCCTAAAAGAATTGAGCTCTGTAATTTCAAAGCCATCGTATCTAATTTTTAGGGACTCATTAATGACAGGAATAGTACCACTGGATTGGCGCACAGCCAATGTGGTGCCTATATTTAAAAAGGGAGCAAAGTCTTTACCAAGTAACTATAGACCTGTTAGTTTAACTTCTATAGTTGGGAACATACTGGAGGGATTAATAAAAGACCACATAGACGAGTTCTTGCAGGAAAAAAATATTTTAAGCAACAGACAGCATGGATTCATGAAAGACAGAAGTTGTCAGACAAACCTGATTTCTTTTTATGAGGTAGTAAGTAAAACCTTGGACAGAGGGGTGGCGGTGGATGTGGTATACTTGGATTTTGCGAAAGCGTTCGATACAGTTCCGCACACACGGCTCATGTGTAAGGTAAAGTCTACAGGTTTGGAAATATCAGTTTGTAAATGGATAGAAAACTGGCTAAAAGACAGAATTCAGAGAGCAATGGTTAAAGCGGAGCTCCACCCTAAAGTGGAACTTCCGCTCATCGTAACCCCCCCCCCCTCCAGTGCCACAATTGCCACCTTTCAGGGGGGGCAGATACCTGTATAATACAGGTATCTGCACCCACTTCCGGGCATAGATAGCCGCAGAATCTGCGAGCATTTACGCCACTTTCTGTCATCCCCCGCTGTTTGCTGGGAAACAAACGGATCCCAGAGACAGCAGGGACCGTCCGTATTGCGCAGCGCGACTTGCGCATGCGCAGCAGGGAGCCGGGAATTGAAGCCGCTAGACTTCACTTCCTGATTCCCATACCGAAGGTGGTGGCAGCAGCACGCTAGAGCTGATCGACAGATTGGCTTCTGGTGCTGACATCGCCGGCGTGCTGGACAGGTAAGTGTCCATATTTTAAAAGTCAGCAGCTGCAGTATTTGTAGCTGCTGACTTTAAAAAAAAAACAAAAAAAAAAAACGGCAGAACTCCGCTTTAATGATTCTTGCTGTGAATGGTCTAAGGCAGTGATGGCGAACCTTGGCACGCCAGATGTTTTGGAACTACAGTGGTGTGAAAAAGTGTTTGCCCCCTTCCTCATTTCCTGTTCCTTTGCATGTTTGTCACACTTAAGTGTTTCGGAACATCAAACCAATTTAAACAATAGTCAAGGACAACACAAGTAAACACAAAATGCAATTTGTAAATGAAGGTGTTTATTATTAAAGGTGAAAAAAAATCCAAACCATCATGGCCCTGTGTGAAAAAGTGATTGCCCCCCTTGTTAAAACATACTATAACTGTGGTTGTCCACACCTGAGTTCAATTTCTCTAGCCACACCCAGGCCTGATTATTGCCACACCTGTTCACAATCAAGGCATCACTTAAATAGGAGCTGCTTGACACAGTAAGGTCCACCAGAAGATCCTTAAAAGCTACACATTATGCCGAGACCCAAAGAAATTCAGGAACAATTGAGAAAGAAAGTAATTGAGATCTATCAGTCTGGAAAGGGTTATAAAGCCATTTCCAAAGCTTTGGGAATCCAGCGAACCACAGTGAGAGCCATTATCCACAAATGGCGAAGACATGGAACAGTGGTGAACCTTCCCAGGAGTGGCCGGCCGCCCAAAATTACCCCATGAGCGCAGCGACGACTCATCCAAGAGGTCACAAAAGACCCCACAACAACGTCCAAGGAACTGCAGGCCTCACTTGCCTCAGTTAAGGTCAGCGTTCATGCCTCCACCATCAGGAAAAGACTGGGCAAAAATGGCCTGCATGGCAGAGTTCCAAGGAGAAAACCACTGCTGAGCAAAAAGAACATCAAAGCTCGTCTCAATTTCTCCACAACACATCTTGATGATCCCCAAGACTTTTGGGACAACATTCTGTGGACCGATGAGACAAAAGTGTAACTCTTTGGAAGGTGTGTGTCCAAGTATATCTGGCGTAGAAGGAACACTGCATTTCATAAAAAGAACATTATACCAACAGTAAAATATGGTGGTGGTAGTGTGATGGTCTGGGGCTGTTTTGCTGCTTCAGGACCTAGAAGATTTGCCGTGATAAAAGGAACTATGAATTCTGCTGTCTACCAAGAGATCCTGAAGGAGAATGTCCGACCATCTGTTCGTGTACTCAAGCTGAAACGAACTTGGGTTCTGCAGCAGGACAATGATCCTAAACACACCAACAAGTCCACCACCGAATGGCTGAAGAAAAACAAAATGAAGACTTTGGAGTGGCCTAGCCAAAGTCCTGACCTGAATCCTATTGAGATGTTGTGGTATGACCTTAAAAAGGCCGTTCATGCTCGAAAACCCTCTAATGTAACTGAATTAGGACAATTCTGCAAAGATGAGTGGGCCAAAATTCCTCCAGGACGCTGTAAAAGCCTCATTGCACGTTATCGCAAACGCTTGGTTGCAGTTGTTGCTGCTAAGGGTGGCCCAACCAGTTATTAGGTTTAGGGGGCAATCACTTTTTCACACAGGGCCATGATGGTTTGGATTTTTTTTCACCTTTAATAATAAACACCTTCATTTACAAATTGCATTTTGTGTTTACTTGTGTTGTCCTTGACTATTGTTTAAATTGGTTTGATGTTCCGAAACACTTAAGTGTGACAAACATGCAAAGGAACAGGAAATGAGGAAGGGGGCAAACACTTTTTCACACCACTGTACATTTCCCATGATGCTTATGCACTCTGCAGTGTAATGGAGCATCATGGGAAATGTAGTTCCAAAACATCTGGAGTGCCAAGGTTCGCCATCACTGGTCTAAGGTTATCAGTGGTGTACCCCAAGGTTCAGTGTAGGAACACTTACTTTTTAATATCTTTATAAATTATATTGGGTCTGGGATTGAAAGTACCATTTCAGTCTTTGCAGATGACACCAAGCTATGCAGTGGAATAACGTTCCTTACAGGATGTCTCCAATTTACAAGTCAACCTCAATGCACTGTTTATTTGGGTGACTATGTGGCAAATAAGGTTTAATGTTGATAAATGTAAAGTTATGCACTTGGGGGCTAAGAATATGCATGCATCATACATGCTAGGGGGAGTACAACTGGGGGGATCCATAGTGGAGAAGGATCTGGGGGTTTTGGTAGATCATAAGCTCAATAATAGCATGCAATGCCAAGCTGCGGTTTCCAAAGCGAGTAAAGTAATTTCTTGTATTAAGAGAGGTATGGACTCCAGAGAGAGAGATATAATTTTGCCCCTGTACAAATCATTAGTAAGACCTCATCTGGAATATGCAGTTCAGTTTTGGGCATCAGTTCATAAAAAGGATATCAGGGAACTGGAGAAAGTGCAGAGAAGGGCAACCAAACTGATAAGAGGCATGGAGGAACTCAGCTGTGAGGAAAGATTAGAGGAACTGAATTTATTCTCTCTTGAGAAGAGGAGATTAAGGGGGATATGATCAACATTTATGTACATTAACTATATAAGTCCATATAGTGAACTTGGTATTCAGTTATTCACTTTACAGTCAACACAGAGGACACGGGGGCACTTTTTACATCTGGAGGAAAAAAGATTTTATCTCCAAATACGGAAAGGTTTCTTCACAGTAAGAGCTGTAAAAATGTGGAATAGACTTCCTCCAGAGGTGGTTCTGGCCAACTCAGTAGATTTCTTTAAGAAAGGTCTGGATTCTTTCCTAAGTGCACACAATATAACTGGGTACTGACATTCATAGGTAAAGTTGATCCAGGGAAAATCCGGTTCCCTCTCCGGGTATTAGGAAGGAATTTTTTTACCCTGCTGGAGCAAATTGGATCATGCTCTGCTGGGGTTTTTCATCTTCCTCTGGATGAACTGTGGGTATAGGATTGGGTATATGGGATTGTTTGATATTAATATTTTTTGTTATTTTTATGGTTGAACTAGATGGACTTGTGTCTTTTTTTTCAACCTAATTATGTAACTATGCCAAAACACTTTGCAGGCACTTTGGCAGTGCTGGCTATTGATTTCAATGGCAGGGGCGGTTTAGGACTGGTGTATACACTGCTCCTGCACCGCCCCAAAGATGCTGCTTGCAGGGTTTTTTTCTCGTCCTGCAAGCGCACCGCCCCAATGTGAAAGCACTCAGGCTTTTACACTGGGACTGCAGGGGAGGGGTTTTTCAGGCGCTTTACAGATGTTATTTTTAGCAGAAAAGTACCTGAAATATGCCCCAGTGTGAAAGTAGTCTAATTGCCCGTACACACGATCTGAATATTGTACGACCGATCGTACGACTGTTTTCGGTTAATAATCGCAAGTAGAAATTGAATAGCTAAATAAAGTCACAAAAATTCTCGTACGATAGAAAAAAAATCGGAAGTGATGTCATGTGTTGTAATGTATTTGTATTGTATTTTCGGACGACAACTATACTGACTAAACGAAAATCGCACGATCTGGAATCGTACGAGGAAAATTTCCGTGCATGTCCGATCTAATAATATCAGATGAACGGTCGTGATCGGCTGTCGAAAGTAGTGTACACGCGATCCGAAAATCATACGATCCTTCCTCAGACGACCGTTTTCGTACGATATTTGGATTGTGTGTACGGGCCATAAGACCCATTTCACACTGCATAAAAAAAGGCACCCGCATAGCTCCCGAAACTGCTTCCCATTAAAATGAATGAATGCTTTCACACTGGGGCAGTGCCCTGGCAGGGAGGTGAAAAACTCCTGCAAGCAGCATCTTTGGAGCATGCTTGGAGAGCTAAGAAAAATGCCTCAAAAGCGCTCCTCTCCATTGAAATGAATGGGAAGTGCCTGAAAAGCGCTTCAAAAACACCTCAAAATGGTTCTTGCAGCAGTTTTTTGAGTCACATGACCTTAAAAAAGCGCTCCACTAAGTCCATAAAAGCGCTCACCATTTTATAGGCAGTTTTCAAGCACCTCAGTGTGAAAGGAATCTAGGGCAGCAGTGGGGGGTAAACTGTCTCTCTCCTTGCTGTTTGTCTGGCTGAGTCGGGCTTTCACAGCTCCAGTACAGGTGCGTGGAGCAGGAAGAGATCACCACAGCGCATCCTCCATCATTGCTTCCTGCCCAGCACACAGCACAGCTCTCCCCGGGGATGACTGAAGATGTCAGAGGACAGATGGCAGCCTTTACTTGTGAGTGTCCCATATACACACACTATATGTAATAAGATATAATGTGTGTATATGGAATACATCTATGTAGCACCTCAGAAGTCCCAGTAATTTCTAAGACCCCCCTTTCACACTGGGGCTGCTAGTTTTAGCGGCGCATTACCACTGTTTAGGCACCGCTTTTCAGGCCTGCTAGTGGGGTGCTTTTAACCCAAATAAACTTTTCCTAACGTCCCTCAAGTGCACCACCCTTGTGAAAAGTCACACTAAAATGAATTTGAGGTGGTTTTCAGGCTTTATTTAAAGGCTATTTACATTGCTAAAATGCCTGAAAACCGCCTCAGTATGAACAGGCTCTAATCCAGAGGTGTCAAACTCAATTTTATTGTGTGCCGCATCAGCATTATAGTTGACCTCAAAGGACCGTAAGACTACATAAATTTATCCAGGGATTTTTTTCTCAGAGAATAGGTGCAAGAACTCAAGCAGCCCCCCACCAAACCACATCGAACAATGGGTGTGGCCAAACTGAAAAGTAGGAGGATCTTAAAGGGGTAATAAATACCAGGAGTGCATTATGTGTGGAGTTTAGGGGTGCGTTAGGTACAGAGTGCAGAGTTTAGGTATGCGATATGTACAGAGTGCAGAGTTCAGGGGTGCGCTTTGTACAGAGTTCAGTTCACAGGCTGTTCACTATTCACTCCCACCCCTCCCCCTAGGTGCAAGGGCCCCATGAAATGACCTGGAGGGCTGGATTTGGGCCTTGTGTTTGATACATGTGCCCTAAACTATCAAAACAACTTATCATAATATTACAGCCCAATGCCAAGATGTTAGCAAATCGCCTTCTCCCTCTCCTTCCTTGGCTTGTGTCTCTCAATCAGTGGCCGGGGAGGGAGGGTAGAGATAATACGATCAAAGCGCTCTCCATACACCACTGGCTGACCTCCTCGACACAAAAGGGTTTTTTCCTCTCGTTGGATGCGGAGAAGGCGTTCGATAGAGTGGCCTGGGACTACATGGCAGAAGTCTTGCGGAAAATAGGCTTGCCTGGCCGACTGATATCTCTTATTATGGCTTTGTATGCTTCCCCAACGGCCCAGGTCAGGATTAATGGCCAACTGTCGGACGCCTTCTCCATATCCAATGGGACCCTGTCAGGGGTGCCCGCTCTCACCCTTATTATTTATCCTCACTTTAGAACCCCTCCTTCGCAGGCTGAACTCAAATCCAGACGTTAAAGTGATACAGATTGGAACTAAGACTCATAAAATCGCCGCCTTCGCTGACATCCTACTTTTCCTTACTGAACCCCTCGTCTCCATCCCTAACCTCTTTAAAGATCTTGATGCTTTTAAAGCGCTATCTAATCTACAAATCAATTTTTCAAAATCTGAGGCCCTGAATATATCCTTGAATACCGAAATGATAGATTTGTGCCGCAAGAACTTTCCTTTTCGCTGGAATAATACAGCCATCACCTATTTAGGCATTCAGCTACCTGCTAGACTGGGAAACTTATACTCGGTTAACTTTGTCCCTCTTCTCCAGACCATCCAGAAAGACCTTAAAGCCTGGTCTACCGGACTATTTTCTTGGTTCGGTAGAGCCTCAATTATTAAAATGAATGTCCTACCTCGCTTGTTATATCTTTTTCAAACAATCCCAATAAAGCTTCCCCCAGCCTTCTTTAAATCGTTCCAGTCTATCAGTACCAATTTTATTTGGAATGGAAAACGAGCCAGGTTAATCTTTGTCAGACTGACCCTACCGAAAATTAAAGGAGGTATTAGCCTACCTGATGTCAAGAAATATTACTGGGCTAGTCACTTAGCCAGAATTGTAGATTGGAATGTTCATTTGGATACCAAAGCTTGGATACAAATAGAGAACGCTTTTTCCTTATCCCTGCTTAAATTTTTACCATGGTTGAACCCTGAACATGTCCCTCAAACTTGTAAACAACACCCGCTAATCGCGGGTACATTACAAGCGTATCGTTCGGCCTGTCACGCCCATCACATTTCCTCACCACAAAGCCCAATGACCCCGATAAAACATAACCCCGCATTTCCAGCAGGACAATCAGATACATTCCTCTCTGGAGTGTGGCGCTCACCTGACATTAGGGCTCTGCACTTCTTTTCCAATGCCAGACTATCTATACCAGACCTCCCTACACAACCTTCGGGACGCCCCTTCCCGCTGTGGGTTTATTTTTCAAATCAGAAATTTTTTGACGAACCGACAATCTAAACCTGATTTTGCCAGGCAGCTTACGCCATTTGAAACGTTAGGCAACCAAACGGAACTACAACGCCATGCCATTTCCAGTATATACGCACTGTTCTTTTCAACACAGCCCAAAAGCCAACTTGGCCGTTCACAGCTGGGAAACTGATTTATCTCTGTCCTTGACAGATACTAATTGGACGAACATTTATACTAACATTCATAAAGGTTCCTCCAATGTCTCGGTACAGGAAAATAATTTCAACATTTTCACTAAGTGGTATCTCACACCCATCAAGCTTCACAAACGTGATCCCAACATAGCTTCCACTTGCTGGAGATGTTCAGACAGCGAAGGATCATTCATACATATTTGGTGGTCCTGTCCTCGGCTCCAACCTTTTTGGAGGGAGATTCACCGCCTTATCTGTCAAATCACCATGTTCCCTATCGATTTCTCCCCTGCACCAATGCTTCTCCATCACTCCGCACTTCCAATGAAAACATACTACCGCTCTCTCACACTACACCTGCTAAATGCCGCAAAGATGTGCATTCCTCCACTATGGAAATCCACTACACCGCCTTCAGTTTCTGATTGGATTAAGAGAGCCTCAACTATAGCTGAAATGGAAAATTTGATCTGTCAAGCTAAAGACACCCCATCTAAATATTGGGCAACTTGGGCTTGCTGGCACCACTTCTGAACTTTGGCAGAATGTAGCCAATTGTTAACCGGAGTCCCCCCGCCTTGAGACTCAGATACCCAAACTTCACGCATGCTTAGGTACATGTTCGTTGAGTAGTTTCCAACACGGGACTTCCTGATCCCTATAGCTCTTTAGACCATGCTATGAATAGCACACATGGGTTCCAACTACCTAACGCTTGTTACCTTTTAGTCATAGACATCCCCTGCATTTGACCTCTAGATACACCCCTTTGAAAGACTAGGCTCTAGTAGATGTATAATAGGACATCGGAAAAGGATTTTTACAAGTGCTTTTGGGTTCGCTTAACCCTTGATATTTGACCCATAACATATAGCTTAGCTATAAATTGGGTCGACAATCCTAATTTTTGATTGCTATCTACCCGTTACATGTCGATACTTACGTTTTGAGTATCTGTTGAATTTAATTGTTAGCACTGTTACTAAACCATTGTACTCTGCTTTGCAACTCTATTGTACCTGTATCCTTTGTGTTTCACGTAAACTTCAATAAAAGATTTAGGAAAAAATAAATAAAAAATATTACAGCCCAACTCCAGTCCATCCTTGCAGTGTGAGAGTGTGGAGGGAGGGGAATGAGGGGGGGGGGGGAGAAATGGCCTCTTTTACTTACCTGATTCCCAGCTGTCTTCCTTCACCCAAGGCCTTGATACCATTGCATATCATACAGGGACATTATCTTTAATGAGTGTATTGTGTCACTGGTTCCCGAAAAGTGTTACTTTGTCCGGCGCATAGTGGCAGTCCTGCTAAAGAATGATGATTGCTGCCATTACTAGTAAAAACAATAAAGAAAAATACCATAAATCTATCACACTTTAATTTTTTTGCAATCCAATCAATGTACGCTTTTTGGGATTTTTTTTTTTACAGTGTTACATGATCGCACAATTGTGCCATATCGCGAAAAAGTGGCCTGGTCAGGAAGGGGGTAAACTGCAAGCACACTGATCAGCATGCCTGTAGTTCATTCACACTACCTACAGCTCTGCAATGACAGCCATACAGAGGTACTGCACAGAGCTGTAGCCTACAGAAGCTGACGCTTCATCTGCAATCTGCTGTTGGCGGGCACAATACTTTGTAGTCTTCTGTTTTAAAATAATAAATGCATTGGCAAAAATATGTGCATTCATTATTTTTTATAAAAAAATCATATCCTTTATGGAAGTAATCCTCTGCCCCTAGACCAATGGACACAAAACCCATGCAGTATGGGGGGCCCAACTGCAAGGATGGATTTTTTTTATTATGAACAAGAATGTCAGGGAAGACACTTGGGTCAGGCAGGTATATACACTACATGGAAAAAGTGTTCACACCCCTTGAAATTTTCCACATTTTGTCATGTTACAACCAAAAATGTTCTAAAAGAAAACAAGAACAGAGGGCGCATCAGCCTTGCGCATTACCTTTGTAACACTGAAATGTATTTATAGGTAAAATGGCGTACTCACAAATGAGTGATAAAATCAGTCACTCATTTGTGAGTATGCCATTTTACCCATAAATAAATTTCGGTGTTATAGAGTTAATGTGTAAGGCTAGTGTGCCCTCTGTTCTTGTTTTCTTTTAGAGTCTCTTTTGGGTTCCCTCTGGCCTGTTAAGAGTGGCAGCACAGCTGTTTGGTGGTGTGATTTGTGGAGATCCTCTTCCCTACTTACCACATGGCAAGTTTTTGAGTGCAGGTTTGTATCGACAACCAAAAACATAAATGTATTTTATTGGGACTTTATGTGATAGACCAACACAAAGTGGCACATAATTGTAAAGTGGAAGGAAAATAATAAATGGAGTCAATACTTTTTAGAACCACCTTTAAAGGGGTTGTAAAGGTTTGTTTTTTATTTTCTAAATAGGTTCCTTTAAGCTAGTGCATTTTTGGTTCACTTATTTTTTCCTTCAATTTCCCCTCTAAATGTTTTTTTTTCTGACTCAACAATGCACTAGCTTAAAGGAACCTATTTAGAAAATAAAAAATGAACATTTACAACCCCTTTAACTGCAACTACAGCTAAAAGTCTTTTTGGGGATGTCTCTACCAGCTTTGCACATCTAGAGAGTGACATTTTGGCCCATTCTTCTTTGTAAAATAGCTCAAGTTGTGTCAGATTGGATGGAAAGCGTGTGTGAACAGCAATTTTCAAGTCTTGTCACAGATTCTCAATTGGATTTAGGTCTGGACTTTGACTGGGCCATTGTAACACATGAATATGCTTTGATTTAAACCATTCCATTGTATCTCTGGCTGTATGTTTAGGGTCATTGTCCAGCTGGAAGGTGAACCTATGCCCCAGTCTCAAGTCTTTTGCAGACTGTAACAGGTTTTCTTCGAATGCCGTGTACGCACGATCAGAAATGCTGGCAACAAAACTCAGATGAGAGCTTTTTATTGGAAAATGTGACCGTGTGTGTGCTCCATCGGTCTTTTGCTGGCGGAATTCCAGCCAGCAAAAGATTGGGAGCATCTTCTCTATTTTTCGGTCTGGAAAAGTTCCTATTCGAAAATGCAATCGTCTGTATGCAATTCGGACGCGCAAAAAATCACGTATGCATGGAAACAATTTGACGCATGCTCAGAAGCATTGAACTTAATTTTCTCGGCTCGTCGTAGTGTTGTACGTCACCGCGTTCTTGAGGGTTAAAAGTTCAGAGAACTTTTGTGTGACTGTGTGTATGCCAGCCAAGCTTGAGCGGAATTCTGTTGGAAAAACCATCCAAGATTTTTCCAGCAGAAAATCCGCTCGTGCGTACGTGGCATAAGATTGCCCTGTATTTGGCTCTATCCATCTTCCCATAAACTCTGACCAGCTTCCCTGTCCTTGCTGAAAAAAAAAATACCCACAACATAATGCTTCCACCACCATGTTTCACAGTGGGGATGGTGTGTTCAGGGTGATGTGCAGTGTTAGTTTTAGGCCACATATACAGTGCATTGAAAAAGTATTCATACTCCTTGACATTTTCCACATTTTGTCATGTTACAACCAAGAATGTATATGTATTTGATTGGGATTTTATGTGATAGAAAATCACAAAGTGGCACATAATTGTGAAGTGGAAGGACTATAAATGTATTTTTCCACATTTACAAATAAATATGTGAAAAGTGTGGAGTGCATTTGTATTCAGCCCCCTTTGCTCTGATACCCCTAACTAAAATCCAGCGGAACCAATTACCTTCAGAAGACACCTAATTAGTAAATAGAATCCACCTGTGTGTAATTTAATCTCACTATAAATACAGCTGTGCTGTGAAGCCCTCAGAGGTTTGTTAGAGCACCTTAGTGAAAAAACAGCATCATGAAAGCCAAGGAACACAGCAGAAAGGTCAGGGATAAAGTTAGGTGTGGAGAAGTTTAAAGCAGGGTTAGGTTATAAAAAAATCCCAAGCTTTGAACATCTCAGGGAGCACTGTTCAATCCAGGGGCTGTTGATGACTTAGAGGTCGAAACGCATAGGGTCAGCAGTTGTTTGCTCCCCATATTGCAATTATTTTTGTTTTTATGTATCACATGATTTTATATTTTTTTAAGTTCTGTCTATCAGAATTTTTTCAATAAACCATCATTGGTTGTATTTCACCATGCGAGGCATCTTTTATGTTTTGTCCCTTTTATGGTGAACCCTCACGAGACTTCTGGCACCAAGTTCTACAGCAATTTATGGTACCGAAACTCTATTCATCTTCCCCATCTGAATACCATAAGGAACCCTAAGAGGAAAATAACATCTGGTCGGTGTACTGGGGTGAGTGGCTGGAGCCCCCCATAAGCTTGTAAGACACACTACTATATGGTGGATGTGTCCAACCTATCTGGTAAGAGTATCTACCTTCTCTACTTACCTATAATCCATTTTCAAGAGGCTTTGAAGTCTGAGAACGTGACATTTAGCCTTGAATGCCATCTGAGGACTTTAACAAAGCTCTAGATGCACCAGAGTGATTAATTTTGGGACCGTTCTTAAATATTTTGTGGACTCTTTCATTCACTCGTTTGTTTGTCAGATATACACATTTCTTTCACCTATTGAGATAGGTGCCTTTAAGCGCTGCACTAATTTATATACAGTATGTTAATATGAACTTGGTTTGTTTGTGTGCTAGCAGCTGGGCTGCGTTCCTCACAGAAATGTTGTAGTTTCACTACTTTCCGTCACTTTTTGGTTTACTTTTGAAATAGCGCAGTGTTTTCTTCTTTTTGTTCAGGCTTGGAGAGCATTAATCAGAGAAGCAGCCAAGAGGCCCATGGTAACTCTGGAGGAGCTGCAGAGATCCACAGCTCAGGTGGGAGAATCTGTCCACAGGACAACTATTAGTCGTGCACTCCACAAATCTGACCTTTATGGAAGAGTAGCGAGAAGAAAACCATAAGCAGTCCCATTTGCAGTTCATGAAAAGCCATGTGGGGGAAACAGCAAACATGTGAAAGGAGGTGTGGTGCTCTGGTCAGATGAGACCAAAATAGAACTTTTTGGCCCAAAAGTAAAACGCTACATGTGGCAGAAAACTTAAACCACACATCACCCTGAACACTCCGAACACACCATCCCCATTAGGGATGAGCCGAACACCCCCCGGTTCGGTTCGCACCAGAACTTGCGAACGACCCCCGCGTTCGGTACGAACGTTAGAACCCCATTGAAGTCTATGGGACTCGAACGTTCGAATTGGAAAGTGCTAATTTTAACGGCTAATATGCAAGATAGTGTCCTAAAAAGGGTTTGGGGACCTGCCTCCTGCCTCAGGGGACATGGGTCACTGCAAAAAAAAGTTTTAAAAACGGCCGTTTTGGCGGGAGCACTGATTTTAATGACGATTAAAGTGAAAAAAAAAAGGTGAAATATTCCTTTAAATATGGTGCCTGGGGGGTGTCTGTAGTATGCCTGTGAAGTGCCACGTGTTTCCCGTGTTTAGAACAGTCCCTGCACAAAATGACATTTAACGGAAATAACACCATTTAAAACTGCTTGCGGTTTTAATGTTATATCTGGTTCCTGCAATATGGTTGAAAATCATTGAGAAACATGGCATGGGTAGCCCTCCCTGCCCATTACCAGCCTATTTGGGTCTTGTAAGCATATTAAGGGGAACCCCGTACCCATATTAAAAAAAGGAAATGCGTGTGGCCCCCAGGCCCTATATACTCAGAACAGCAGTATACAGGCGGTGCAAACAAGACAGGGACTGTGTAGGTTTGTTGTGTTAAGTTGAATCTGTTTGTCATTTTCAACCGGTACATTTTTAAAGTGTAGCTCCAGTCAAAAAAACTATCTTTGAGCTTTTTGGAAAACATAGGGAAGGGTTATCACCCCTGTATAATTTGTTTTGTCGTCCATCTTTTTTCATCTCACTTGCTGCTGTCTCCTTGCGTTTGCAAGTAGGAGATGTTTGTAAGTTGGATGTTTGAAAGTAGGGGCCTGCCCTATATTATAGCGGTATGTACTGGGTACAGAGCACGCAGACAGCACGCACTATCTCCTAACACTACTGACTGCAAGCTCTATTATTAACCACTTGTTAGCCCAATGTTTGCATAAAGTGAAAGATGAAGTTATGCTGAGTAAATAGATATCAAACATGTCACTCTTCAAAATTGCACATGCCCGTGGAATGGCGCCAAACGTCGCTACTTAAAAAATCCCCATAGGCGACGCTTTAATTTTTTTTTTACTGGTTACATGTTTTGAGTTGCAGAGGAGGTCTAGGACTAGAATTATTGCTCTCGCTCTAACATTCTCAGCGATACCTCACATGTGTGGCACATGCGAGCACATGGGGACATGGGCGCTTTAATTTTTATTTTATTTTTTTATTGTTCATTTTACTTTATTTATGTTAGTTTGACATTTTTTTCCCCAAAAATATATTTTTGATCACTTTTATTCCTATTACAAGAAATGTAAACATCCCTTGTAATAGGAATATGGGGTGACAGGTCCTCTTTACAGTGAAATCTGGGGGGTCAATATGACCCCACATCTCACCTCTAGGCTGGGAAGCCTGAAATAAAAAATAAAAAAAAGATTCTGGCTTTGATCGTACTGGCGAGTTGGTAGAAGCACCGGAGGGCGGTGAGGGGTGGGGGGCGTCTATGGCTGGGTATTTCAGGGTATCACCGAGTATGGCTGGGTATCTCTGAGTATGGCTGGGTATGGCAATTTATGGCAGGGTATTACAGAGTATTGGCGGGGTATTGGCGGGGTACTACAGAGTAATAGCAGGGTACTGCAGAGTATTGGGGGGTACTACAGAGTAATGGCAGGGTACTGCAGAGTATTGGGGGTACTGCAGAGTAATGGCGGGTACTGCAGAGTATTGGGGGGTACTGCAGAGTAATGGGGGTTACTGCAGAGTAATGGGGGGTACTGCAGAGTAATGGCAGGGTACTGCACTGCAGAGTAATGGCAGGGTACTGCAGAGTATTGGGGGTACTGCAGAGTAATGGCGGGTACTGCAGAGTAATGGCGGGTACTGCAGAGTATTGGGGGGTACTGCAGAGTAATGGGGGTTACTGCAGAGTAATGGGGGGTACTGCAGAGTAATGGCAGGGTACTGCACTGCAGAGTAATGGCAGGGTACTGCACTGCAGAGTAATGGCGGGGTACTGCAGAGTAATGGCAGGGTACTGCAGAGTATGCACTGGTATTGCAGAGTATTGGCAGGGAATTGAGGGGTTAAATTCGGTGAGCAGCGATGTGGGCACTGCAGATGCAGCCCACATCGCTGCTGACACCGATCTCTTTCCCCTCCGCTGTACCGATCGGTACAGAGAGGGGAGGGAGGAACAGGCGTCATAACATGACGCCGGTTTGTTTCGAAGTGATCACTCCGTCATTTGACGGAGCAATCACGTGGTAAACGGCCGCTATGAGCGGCCGTTTACCGTGATCCGTGATGCGACCCGGCGGTCACGGATGCTCTCGAGTGCGCACACCTTGGGGCACGCGAGAGCAGAATTCTGGGAGGCCGTTAATTAACGGCCTCTCAGAGTTAAACAACCCCCCTGAAGCCGTTAATCGGCAATGGGCAGTTGTTAAGTGGTTAAAGCTAGATCACTAGCTATATAGGTGAGGTGAATATAGTGGTGTATACTGCAGTCAGGGCACAGACAACAACCACTACACAGCAGCAAGATAGGAAATCAGCCAAAAACGATTGGTGTGTACTGTGTTGAAGGTACACAGAACACCCACTGCTTCAGATGCTAAGTAACACACTACACGAGGCCGCCTCAAAGGTGGCCTTATATAGTGTGGGGCGTGCACTACACAGCCTGAGCTATGATTGGCCACAGGCAGGATGCCTGTGGCCAATCATGGCTCTCCTCGCTGCCGGCGCTGCGATTGGCCAAGCATGCGGGGTCACAGTGCATTCTTGGCCAATCATGGGGCAGCAATGCACTGCGCCACCGCAGTGCATTGTGGTCCGCGCGCGCGTCACTCGAATTTTGACGCGAACGGCCCAAACGTTCGGAATTCGCCGAACGGCCGAACAGCCAATGTTCGAGTCGAATGTACGTTCGACTCGAACACGAAGCTCATCCCTAGTCCCCATCATGAAACATGGTGGTGGCAGCATCATGTTGTAGGAATGCTTTTCTTCAGCAGGGACAGGGAAGCTGATCAGAGTTGATGGGAAGATGGATGGAGCCAAATACAGGACAGTACTTGAGACTGGGGTAGAGGTTCACCTTCCAGCAGGACAACGACCCTAAATATACAGCCAGAGCTACAATGGAATGGTTTAGATCAAAGCTTATATATGTGTTAGAACGGCCCAGTCAAATTCAAGACCTAAATCAAATTGAGAATCTGTGGCAAGACTTGAAAATTGCTGTTCACAGACACTCTCCATCCAATCTGACAGAGCTTGAGCTATTTTGCAAAGAAGAATGGGCAAACATGTCACTCTCTAGATGTGCAAAGCTGGTAGAGACATCCCCAAAAAGACTTTCAGCTGTAATTGCAGTGAAAGTGGTTCTACAAAGTATTGACTTGGAGGGGCTAAATACAAATGCTCACCACACTTTTCACATATTTATTTACAAAACATTTGGAAAACCATTTATCATTTTCCTTCCACGTCACAATTATTTTCCACTTTGTGTTGGTCTATCACGTAAAATCCCAATATAATACAATTTCAACGGATATGAATACTTTTTCAAGGCACTGTAGGGGCTTAAAAAAATGCTAGTGTGCCTGGGACCTAATCATTCTAATAACATCTCTGTGCTCCTTTAGATCAAAGAGCTTTTAATCTTCATCTCAGTCAGCCAATAACATGACCCTCTGCAGCATCTCTTCTGAAAACAAAGACCAATGAATTGGTGATCCACAAGTCTTGTTAATTGTGCAATTCAGGTCCACCTCTGACTGATCCTGTTGTCTCTCACTGTCATCATGCTGCTGCTGGAGTGTTTTTGGCCTTGTAGGGATACAGCCGATGGGAAGGGTTCTCATCACCAGGCAGCATATTGGAAGGGACCCTTAGTGTCTTTAGTTTCTGGAATTAGAGGGGTCCTTTCATGCAGCAGCTGTTGAGGGGTGGTGTGCTAAAGCACCACCATATCCCACCGGTATCCAGTACAGTCACTCACCACTTATCTTTGTAGGCAGGTGCAGTCTGCTGTCTCGAATGCAGGTGACACTCAACCACAGCTGCAATGCAGAGGGAGAGGTAGTCATGATTATCATGGTTCCTCTATCGTTAACTTAGTCACTGCTGGCCACCCATGTGACTCTGGTGGCCATCTTGGTGTGGCAGAGTCTTTTAAAAACCATGGCCCCTGGGTTTGGTGTGCATTCTTGTGTGGGGGTAGTGTAGGGACAAGTCACCCATCTGTCAGGGACAGTATTAGTCGCAGTGAAAGGTTCCAGATGAGAAGGGAAAGCTTAGGACTCGCAATCTCCTTTGATATCTTCCTGTTTGTGCACAAGCTGGTCAGACCAAATTCTGCCCCTCTAGACATGCTGTCAGTTCGTATGATATCTGCATCCCTACATGCTGCTGGCATCTGTGAGTATTCCCGGTTGGGCCTTCTCCCACCGGCTCTGTTGTGAACTGTTTTGCCTTTTCTACAATACAAGTTCTACTAAATGCATCTGACGTGTTCTTGCCATCGCACCATGCTTCACTCACCCACATCTTTGCAGGATATGGGTCCAGATAAGAGTACTTCACACTTTACGCAGATACATAATTTACTATAATGGTTGAGATGCAATTAAAGGAGAGGTTAAAGGTTTTAAAAACACATTTATACTCACCTAGATGGATGCAGGATCGATCCAAAGCTGTATCTGTATCTGTCCCCTGCCACCTTTGTAGTGAGAAGGAGTGATCAAACACAGCTGTTCGCTCAGTTTTCCCCCCTCCACACTGAGCAGCGAGCCATGACTGTCAGTCACCGGCTCTTTGCTCTGCCCTCCAGCGCTCACTAGAATGGTGGGCTGTGGAGTAGAAAGGTGGGGCTGGGTCCGGCTCTCAGCAGATCCAGGGCTTCTGGGCAGATACAGACAGCTGAAAATGGCCATACTTCTCCTTTAACATTTGGTCAAGACTAAAGCTGGGGTCAGTACAACACAGGTGCCCAAACATTTTAGTCGATGCCCTGGATAACCTACCCAGTCACTGTTTTTACTGACCCATGGAATTGATCACCGCCACTCCTATTCTCAAATCTGCTGCTCAGTGTCAGTGGGCATTGTGAAGCTTTATTGTTATGCTCCAGTGCCTGCAGCCTTCAATCAACTCAAACTTTTTGTTTTTTTTGCTTGGATAGAAAGTGAAGGGGTTAGAAACATTTTCTATGTCCCCAATCGAAGGAATGCCCTCTTTAATTCCACCCCCAATGATAGGAGACCGGAAATATAGAAAGTGATGAAAGATCTCCAATTTTGATATAGACAGCAATAAAAACTATTTAGCAGAGTGGGGAAATATTAATTTACCCCCTTCCTGACCAGAGCAGTTTTTGCAATTCGGCACTGCATCGCTTTAACTGACAATTGTGCGGTCGTGCGAGGTGGCTCCCAAACAAAATCAACGTCCTTTTTTTTCCCACTAATAGAACTTTCTTTTTTTGATCACCCCTGCATTTTTTATTTTTTGCGCTTTAAACAAAAAAAGGGCAACAATTTTGAAAAAAACGCATTTTCTCTTATATTCACCGACCGACACAGCTCTTCTCTGTAACTAAATGGGTTGTTTAGCCTGCCATTAGGAGAACTAGGCAAAATTGTTACACAATACACAGAACTTTCAGTCCCGCCCCAGGGAGTGGACCCTGTGCTAAGCAACCCTCCCCACTGCTCCCAGCAGCTTCAGTTTTTATTTTGCCTAGTAAGGAGAATGACCTAGGAACCTTGCAGGCCCTGGTAGTCCATTCTTTTGATGCAGGTTTGATGTTTTTTTTGCGCAAGATGAATGATCCTGGGATCTTCTATCAACTGCCGGCTGGGTGACAGGCTGGTTAATGATATCCTTGTAGTCTCCCCAGTCCGGCCATCGAGCGTAAGCAGGCCGCAGGCCACGACAGGCCTCAGCTGCAGAGGTGGTCGGTGAGCTTCAATGCTCCGGGGTATACATATGACCGGGCTACTGCTGTCTGGATCACAGTATACCGGGCCAGCAGCTACCCTGTAACTGCGTAGGAGTAGGTCTGTGATGCAATGTCTCCCAGCTCTTCAGGACTGGTAAGTACGGCTCTCCCTGCTTCGGTTGGGTGAGCAGCTGGGCATTCCCTGTGGGGTCTATTCGGGGGCCACCTCACCTCCCTATCTTCTTTCCCAAGTCCCTATCCCCCCTCCTTCCCCCACTCTGAGGGGGGTGGCTGCATGCGCTGCGGGCGGCGTGTGTGGGTTCGCTGGATTCTCAGCTGTGGGGGCTCTGTGCGGCTGGCGTTGATCCTGGTCCCGGTCTGGGGGGTCCCAAACAGGGTCTGTGGAGGTTGTTCTGGCTGCAGGCAGGCAGCACTGTTCTAGGTTTGTTCTGTCACCGCATGGCGCTGTCCGGCAGCCATCTTGGATGTGGGAAAGGCTGTATTCCCCTTGTAAGCTTCAGCAGCCATCTTCTTTAGGATCTCCTATTAGTTACACTGGCGGCCATTTTCTTGAACATGTGCTCTCACTTGCTTTTTCCTGTGTCCACTGTGTGTACAGGACGCTGGATGGCTCCTTGCTGAACGCTGAAGCTAGCTCTGCAGAACGTTTCACCGCTGTTACAAGCAGTTGCTGCTGACACAGTTTTCTCCTCTCTGCAACTGGGAACCTCTTAGGGACTACAGGGACTGCTAGTGGCATTCACAGAGGCCCCAGGGTGGTGAGTCTAGCGCTAAGTACCCCCCCACGCGGCGGCAGCAGGAAGGTGGTACCTTCACTGTCCTAAGTCCCCTTGCAGGTGGCAGACAGGCTAGGGTCAGCATGGCTTCAGAAACTGGTGTTTCTTCCCCTGAAATCGGGGCGGTTCGTGGTAGGAAACCCCCCGAGTCTTTACCAAAGTACTGGCTCCAGTATTGGCGTTGCTGCGACAACGCGGGATCGTGATTGTGGGTTGCCTGGATGATCTCCTCCTAAGAGCGTCTTCCACCTCAGAATTAGAGGAAGATGTGGCGATCACCATGCAGACACTGTGAGAATTTGGGTGGCTGTTGAACCTAAAGAAGTCGGTGATTGTGCCGACTTAGCATCTGGAGTACCTAGACTTGCTATTGGACTCCAGGGTAGCGAGGGTCTCTCTTCCCTCGGACAAGTTGCAGACTCTCAGATCTGCGGTCAAGCTGCTGATGAACCGCAAATGGTTGTCGCTTCGCTTTTGCATGCGAGTACTGGGGCTCATAGTGGCCTCTTTCGAGGCTGTACCTTATGCCCAGTTCCACACCAGAGTCCTGCAGACAGATCTTGACAAAATGGGACTGAATCTCTGTGATTCAGTCCGGAAAATCATTCCTTCCCCTAAAATGGGGACGCCAGTCTATCAGGCTGGGGTGGAGTGATGGGGATTCAGTCGGCTCAGGGCCGCTGGTCGGCAGACGAATCCAAGTTGCCGATCAACCTGCTAGAATTGAGGGCGATCAGGCTGTGCCTCCACACATGGTCGACGGGTCTTCTAGGCCATCCGACCAGGATACAGTCAGACAACGCCACGGCTGTGGCATACATAAATCACCAAGGGGAACAAGAAGCTCAGTTGCTGCTTGGGAGGTCGCTCACATACTTCGGTGGGCAGAGCGACAAGTTCTGGCTCTGTCAGCCGTTTACATCCCGGGGGTGGAAAATTGGCAGGCGGACTATCTGAGTCGGCAGATGCTGGACCCAGGAGAGTGGGCGTTGCATCCAGAGATATTCAGGCTGCTGTGCCTGAAATGGGGTACACCAGATGTGGATCTATTTGTGGATCTATTGGTCTCCCGTCTCAATCGGAAGGTGTCGAGATTCGTGTCCAGGATAAGAGATCCGCTGGTGGCTCCGTGGGATCAGTAGCTGATCTATGCCTTTCCTCCGCTAAAACTGTTGCCACGTCTGCTTCGCAGAGTGGAAGCCGAGGGGATTCCAGTAATCCTGGTTACCCCAGATTGGCCTCAGCGGCCCTAGTACACGGACCTCGTGCGTCTGGTGGCAGACGCTCCCTGGCGACTGCCGCTGCGAGAGGACCTCCTATCTCAAGGTCCAATCTTTCACCCTGCTTTACCATCACTGGCTTTAGCGGCATGGCTATTGAGAGCCAGGTGCTGAGGAACCAGGGTCTGTCAGACTCGGTGATTCCAACTGAGGGCTGAGGGCACGGAAATCTTCTTCACGGAAGATATACCATCGTACCTGGAAGGCCTACATCTCCATGTGTGAGGAGAAAGGGTGTCATCCGCTCTCCTTTTCTATATCCAGGATCCTACTGTTTCTTCAGCAAGGAGTAGACCAGAAATTGGTGTTGGGTACCATTAAGGGGCAAATTTCAGCCCTGGCTGTCTTTTTTCAGCGACCCCTGGCGTCTCACTCATTAGTGAGTACCTTTGTTCAGGGGGTGCGGCATGTAGTCACTCCGGGGGCGTCCACCGTTACCTCCGTGGGATTTGAACCCGGTGTTGTTGGCGCTTCAGAAGCTGCCGTTTGAGAATATCAGGGAGATTCCTCTGTTGACCCTTTCACAGAAAGTGTTTTTTCTACTGGCCATCACATCGGCCAGGAGGGTTTCGGAATTGGCGGCCTTGTCCTGCAAGTCGCCTTTTCTGGTCATCCACAGGGATAAGGTGGTGTTGCGTCCACAACCCTCTTTTCTACTGAAGGTGGTCTCGGCCTTTCATATCAATGAGGACATTGTATTACCGTCATTGTGTCCTAAGTTGAAGCACCCCAAAGAGGTGGCCCTTCACGCTCTCGATGTGGTTAGAGCTCTGAAGGTGTACTTGTCTGCCATGGCTCCCTTTCGGAAGTCAAACTCACTGTTTGTTTCGGTGGCTGGTCCAAAGAAAGGCATGGCGGTCTCGTCGGCCACCATTTCCAGGTGGATCAGATTGTAGTCCAAGCCTACGCCTTGAAGGGGCAGGTGCCCCCCTTTCTGGTCACGGCCCACTCTACAAGAGCAATCGGAACCTCTTGGGCCTTCCGACACCAAGCGCCTGCCGCTCAGGTGTGTAAGGCGGCGACCTGGTTGTCTGTCCATAAGTTTACCAAGTTCTACAAGGTAGATGTCAGTGCATCGGCTGATGCCTGTTTTGTCCGCAAAGTTTTGCAGGCGGCCGTGTAGCTACAATTTAACTTTTTTCCTGGTTTTTCGATAAAAACGCAGTACTGTTTGTTAATGCACTGTTGCATTACTTCCGCAAATAGGTTGCGGTGTTGGGATTTCTCCTGTTGAGAATACCGGGTTATGGCAGTGTGTTGTTTCCGTACACTGCTGTTTTTTTGTGGGTTTGGTTTCACTAGTTCCCACTTGCCATGGTGGCTAATGTTTTAATGCTGTTTTTTCCCACCCCTCGCCTGACACTGCTTGGGGATGTCCCATTTAGTTACAGAGAGGAACTGTGTCGGTCGGTGATTATAAGAGAAAATAGGATTTTTGTACTCACCGTACAAAATCCTTTTCTCTGTAATTCACCGACTGACACAGCACCCACCCCTCCTTTTCTCTACGTTACACTGCTTGTTGACTTACTGAAGCTGCTGGGAGCAGTGGGGAGGGTTGCCTAGCACAGGGTCCGCCCCCTGGGGCAGGACTGAAAGCTCTGTGTATTGTGTAACAATTTTGCCTAGTTTCTCCTAATGGCAGGCTATACAACCCATTTAGTTACAGAGAGGAGCTGTGTCGGTTGGTGAATTACAGAGAAAAAGATTTTACGGTAAGTACACAAATCCTATTATTTTTAACTTTTTTGCTATAAAAAATATCCCCCCAAAATATATAAAAAATATATTTTTTTTCTTCAGTTTAGGCATATATATATATATATATATTATATATATATATATATATATATATATATATATATATATATATATATATATATATATAATGTTTGGGAGTTCTAAGTAATTTTCTAGCAAAAAAAGTTTTTATCTTGTAAACACCAAAACTCAGAAAGAGGCTCGGTCCTTAAATGGTTAAAACTACAGTAAGAAAGGTCTAGCCCATGCCTATTGTCACATGACTTATTAAATAGAATGCCTATCTCATTTTTTTTTCTTTTGAAGAAGTTGGTATTCTGAAAGTGCACATCCTTAGTTCCATCCATTTAAAGCCTAATGCCGTGTACACACGATCGAGCTTTCCAGTAGAAAAGGTCCGACAGAATCATTTCATCGGATATTTCGATCGTGTGTGGGCATCATCTGACTTTTTTTTTTCAAAAATTCTGATGGACCTAGAAAGAGAACGTATTTTAAATCTTTCTGACGGAATCAATTCCTATCGGGAAAACTGTTCGTCTGTATGCTGTTCCAATGGACCAAAAACGACGGAAGGGCAGCTATTGGCTACTGGCTCTTGAACTTTCTTTTCTAGTCCCGTCGTACGTCATCGCCTTCTAAACGAACGGACTTTGGTGTGATCATGTGTAGGCAAATCAGTTTCAGCGGAACTCCTTCGGAACTCCATCAGAAAGACTCTCAGGCCGCGTACACACGCGGGGACTGTTCGCCCAACTTTGTCTGTCAAACAGTTTCAGCAAACAGTCCGCTCAAAATTAGCATGGACGGACATGGCCACACACGACGAACGAACAGTTTGCTGAAACCGTGCGCGATGACGTGAACGGCACGTACGACGGGACGAAAAATACGACGTCCTATACACTGCATTATAACTTTCGGCGTGTAAATCCTTTCTGAACATGCGCGGAACTTAGTTTGACGAACAAGCCTACACACGAGGGGACTGTTCGCTGAAACAAAGTTTCAGCGGACAGTTTTTCGGAAATTCCGAAAAACCTTGTTCAGCGGACTGTTCGCTGAAACTGTCCGCTGAAAGCCCACACACGAACGGACTGTCCGCCGAAACACTGTTCAGCGGACAAAGTTGGGAGAACAGTCCCCGCGTGTGTACGCGGCCTCAGAGTTTATTCTGACAGAAAGTCTAGTCATGTGTATGAGGCATTAGTTTCATTTTTTTTTTTTAACTTTAATACAGGGCATTTTTACCCCGTTCCTGCCCAGGCCAATTTTCAACTTTCAGCGGTGTAACATTTTGCTGTCATGCAACACTGTACCCATATGAAATTCTGATCATTGTTTTCCCCACAAATAGAGCTTTCTTTTGGTGGCATTTGATCACCTCTGCGGTTTTTATTTTTTGCGCTATAAAAAGAGAGCGCCAATTTTGGAAAAAACACAATATTTTTTACTTTTTGCTATAATAAATCTTCCTCAGTTTAGGTCGATATGTATTCTTCTACATATTTTTGGAAAAAGAAAAATCGCAATAAGCTTATATTGATTGGTTTGCGCAAAATTTATAGCGCTTACAAAATAGCTTATTGAGTTATGCCATTTTTATTATTATAAATGTTTTACGATTGGAGGCGATCTGCGATTTTTGTCAGGACTGTGATATTGCAGCGGACAGATCAGACACTTTTGACACTATTTTGCTACCTCTGACAATTATACAGCGATCAGTGCTATAAATATTCACTGATTACTGTATAAATGTATCTTTTCCTAGTTAAGTGGAATGTTTCATTACAGGATTTAATCATATATCCTGTTCTTGCTGTGATGCTAGAAGACCCCTGATGTCTCCATTGAAAGGATCTTGTCACTACTGTCACATAAGGGGCTTGTCAGTACATACATACATACATGGTTAGGACACATGGTTAATACATAAACACCTATTACACATCCCTACACACACCAGAAGTGGAAGAAGTAGCCATAGAGCCCCTTCCAGTCTTGCAATTGTGGCCTGTGCATCCAAGTGGTAATGACTCCCGGTCATGAAAGAATTAAATAAAAGAGGAAGCAATTCAAATGTAAATATACCAAATTTTTGTTGTGTTTATGAAAGTATAATTATGGATCCATACACATTTTTTCCTTTTCCAACTATATATACTCTGATTAAACCAAGAGTCCTTTTGTAAAATCAATTGGCCAGAAGTGAAGATCTAGTGATCCCCTCTCCCATTCACTAACACACTTTTGGCCAAGAGATTCCAAGCCTGCCCACCACGGCAAGGTAGACTCTTCTAGGGCAGGACCTACACAAATCTACACTAAGCGACCCTACTTATGCTAGTCATCATTTTTCTAATGTTGAATGTATGTTTGTAGTAGGCCTCATCCTATAATCTGTGTGTGCGATCTACTCAGTCATACAACACTGTAACCCTTACTCTCATAGACTCGCTGATCACAGAGCGAATTGTTTGCTCCCTGCAGGGGGCACACAGGCCGCACGAGAACGGGAGGACGTCCATGGACACCCTCCCGGTAAAATATGTCCGGGGTGTAGCCATCTTTCAGCTATAGAGTGGATGGGAGGTGGTTAAACCCCAAAATACATTCTGCTATTTCTCCTGAGTATAGTGATACCACATGTGTGAGACTTTTACAGTGTGGCCACATATAGAGGCCCAACATACAGGGAACACCATCTGGTGTTCTAGGAACATAAATTACACATCTAATTTCCTGACTACCTCTTGCACTATTGAAGGCCCTGGAGCACCAGAACAATGGAAACATCCCAAAAATGACCCGATTTTGGAAAGAAAACACCAAAATGTATAATCTATGAGGCATAATGAGTCTTTTGAACCTGTCATTTTTTTTTAAAGTTTTTGGTAAATGTGGAAAGAAAATGAAAACGCATTTATTTTTTCCACAAACTTGTTATTATACAATAATTATTATACAATAACTCAATATAACACACAGCATGTACATAACAAAACCCCAAAATAGATTCTCCTACTCCTTTTAAGTATGGCGATACCACATGTGGGAGAATTTTCCACAGCAGGCCCAACATGCAGGGAGCACCATCAGGTGTTCTAGGGGCATACATTTCTCAAATCTAATTTGACTACAAATTACACTTTTGTGAGACAGTGGCATGGATGAGAACTGATGTGGCATGAATGGGGATGGATGAGCCTCTGGACCCGGCGGTCACAGATACTCCCATGTGTGTGCCCCAGGGGCTGCACACCAGCGCGATTCTGGGAGGACGTCAATGTACGCCCTCCCAGAGTTATCGAGCTGTGCTGTAGCCGTCATTCGGTTATGGCGCAGTCAGTAGGTGGTTAAATGGACAGCTTCATGTAATCTCTGTCCATTTTCCCTCCAACCAGCAGGGAAGTGACATGCTAGCTCCATGTGAATACTAGATAAGCCTCTCCTTGATGAATGTATATGTCCGTGTCTAAGACAGCTTGGCAGTTTGCACAGATATTAAAGCGGGGTTCCACCCTAAAGTGGAACTTCCGCTCATCGGAACCCCCCCACCCTCCGGTGTCACAATTGGCATCTTTTAGGGGGAGGGGGGTGCACATACCTGTCAAAGACAGGTATTTACACCCACAGGAGTCTATGCCTCTTCCTGTCCCTGCGCGCTGTCTGCTGGGACACACACGGGTCCCAGAGACAGCGCAGACAATTCCTATTGCGCTGCGCGACTCGCGCATGCGCAGTAGGGAACCGGGAAGTGAAGCCGCAACGCTTCACTTCCTGATTCCCTCACCTAGAATGGTGATGGCAGCAGCCGAGATCTGATCGATCGATCGGCCTCGGCTGCCGACATCGCTGGATCCTGAGACAGGTGAGTGTCCATTTATTAAAAGTCAGTAGCTGCAGTATTTGTAGCTGCTGACTTTTAATATTTTTTTTCACAGTGAAATCCCTCTTTAAGGTTTTTTTTATTTTGCTTTTTAGGTCTGTCTGTGTCCCCTCTATGCCCTTGTACACATTGTCAGAAATTCCGACCACAAAATCCGTCAAATTTTTTCCGACGGATTTTGTCCGAAACTGGTGTTGCATACACATGGTCAGACAAAACTGTTGGGAAATCCGATTGTTCGGAACGTGATGACATTCGTTCATTACGATGGGTCTACGTTCAGGCTAGTAGCCAATAGCTTTGGTCTCGTAATTTGATCTGAGCATGCGTGGCACTTTGTCCGATCGGAATTCTCTACAAATGATCGGACAAAGTCTGATCGGATCATGTTGTCGGAAAATTTTATATCCAGCTCTCAAACTTTGTTGGTCGGGCATTCCGATGGAAACAGTCAGATGAAGCCCACACAGGGTCGGATTATCCGACAACACGGTCCGATCGGACATTTTCTGTCGGAATGTCCGACCGTGTGTACAGGGGCTTAGAGATATATTCAGCTACCCATCCACCTGTAATTATTTACATCTCATAAATGAAAATCGAGGAGGTACGTGCATTTTGTGTGTGTGTGTGTGTGTGTGTGTGTATGTGTGTATATATATATATATATATATATATATATATATATAAAATGCATTTTATATTTGTCTCTGTTTATGGCCATCTAATTCCGTCAATAATAAGATATCTATTTATTTATTTTACTGTGCAGTGATTGATTAGATTTCATCCCACTGTAGATTTAGGCTTCATGTACACGTTCTCCTGAACCTACTTAACGTGGCATGTAACACACCCCTAGGAACACTTAACCCCTACACTGCCACCCACTGGTTAACCCCTTCACTGCCAGTGTCATTTACATATGAATCACTGCATTTATATAACAGAGATCGCTGCATAAATGACCATGGTCCCAATGGTCGCTGCATAAATGACAATGGTGTAAAAAATGTCCAATGTGTCCGCCATAATGTCGCAGTCACAATAAAAATCGCTGATCGCCGCCATTACTAGTAAAAAAAAAATAATAAAAAATTATTTTAAAAAATGCCATAAAACTATCCCTATTTTGTAAACGCTATAACTTTTGCGCAAACCAATCAATAATCGCTTATTGCGATTTTTTCACCAAAAATATGTATAAGAATACGTATCGGCCTAAACTGAGGGAAAAAAATATTTTTTTATATATTTTTGGGGGATATTTATTATAACAAAAAGTAAAAAAGAATGCGTTTTTTCTAAATTGTCACTCTATTTTTGTTTATAGCGCAAAAAATAAAAACCGCAGAGGTGATCAAATACCACCAAAAGAAAGCTCTATTTGTGGGAAAAAAAGAGACGTCAATTTTGTTTGGAAGCCACGTTGCACGACCGCGCAATTGTCAGTTAAAGCGACGCAGTGCCGAATCGCAAAAAGTGGTCTGGTCTTTGACCAGCAAAATGGTGGTTAAACATGTTTTAAGATATAACGGCTCACTAATGATTTTGGAATATTTATGTCCAAACAGCACTTCTTTTTCACTCTTCTGATTCTGACCAACCCCAGTGGAGTTCAGGCTAATTGCCCGGCCCCCTGTGCCCCCTACTGGTAACCAGAGGACATTGCCTATACTTTCCTTTGTTTTAACTATGGCTATTTCTTCAACCTCCAAACAGGTACCAGCCATATATACAGTTAATACATATAAAAAAAGCTCATTGATAGATTTGTAATGTATTGTACTTTTAGCAATTTATTGAATAATTTGTTGATATGTTTTTATTATACAATATTGCTTCTTGCTTCCATATATACCCCTGAAGATTAAGTTATTTTTGAAACTCATTGGATGTGCATTGCATTAGACACTCTGATGCTTTTAAGATGAAAGTGTATGTATGAATAGCCATATCTATGTATTATATGTGTTTTTTAAAACCATTGTTGTGACATTAACCACTTCAGCACCAGAATGTTTTACCCCCATAATGACCAGGCCATTTTTTGCGATACGGCACTGCGTCACTTTAACTGACAATTGTGTGATTGCGCAAACACTGTACCCAAACAAAATTGATGTCCTCTTTTTTTCACACAAATAGAGATTTCTTTCAGTGGTATTTGATCACCTCTGCGGTTTTTATTTTTTGCGCTATAAGCAAACATAGAGGCAGACAAATCTGACCCCAAGTGAGACTTTTTGGGGACCAGTGACATTATTACACTGATCAGTGCTATAAAAACTCACTAATTGATATATAAACGACACTGGCAGGTAAGGGGTTAACACTAGGGGGTGATCAAGAGGTTAGCTGCGTTCCCTGGGAGTGTTCTAACTGTGTGGGGGATAGAATTACTGGAACACCACAGAGATCATTGTTCCTGATCACTGGGAACAGCAGATGTCCATGATGTCCTCTGACAAGATGGGGATCCGCCTTATTTACATAGGCAGATTCCTGTTCTGCCTCTGTGTACCGCGATCGCAAGTTGCCGGCGGACATCGAGTCCGCATGAGTCACCAGCGCTCTCTCCCGGGACATGCAGCGGGCACACATACCTGCAGTTTAACATGCACGGACCGATGTACGGGTACATCGGTTTGCGCAGGAGAGCTGGCCTGCCACAGTATACAATATATACTGTGACTGGTCGGCAAGTGGTTAATGAAGTACTTTAAAAGATTTTTTACAAACAATATACTCCTAATTGCAATTAATTTGGGTAATATTATCTGTTGCCATGTAAACTCCCATTTAGGAGGGTCTTTGTTCCATATACATGTATTTAAGGGATGTAGGCAACCATCAGCTATATTTTAGACTTGCCTCTGACATATTCTGTAGCATTGTACAATGACACATTGCTACTATAAATGTATTTGACTCAGACATATGCCATAGCGTTGTATAATGGCTCATTCCTGCTATATGTGTACAGTATATGGCTCTTACATATACCCTACCATTGTACCATGGCACATTGCTGCTATACATGCATATGGCTCTGACGTATGCCATAGCATTGTACAGTAGCACATTCCTGCTATACATGTACAGTATATGGCTCTGACATATCCCGTACCATTGTACAATGGCACATTCCTGCTACTCACAGTTATGGCTCTGACATATGTCATAGCGCTGTACAATGACACATTCCTACTATACATGTATATGGCTGTGACACATGCTATACCATTGTACAATAGCACATTGTTGTTATGCATGTATATGGCTGTGACATATGCCGTAGTGTTGTACATAGGCACATTCCTGCTACACATATATGGCTCTGACATATGTTGTAGCGGATAGGTACTTGGTTGAGAATCCTACCTCCTATGTCTGGAAGCATGTAGAGAACTCAGTGTTCTGCAGTGTGCGGCCAGACTGGGGTACAGTGACATTGGAACTGTCATTGGAACTGCCCTCCCCTCTCTATCCTGCAGATGGCAGAAAATACCCAGCTATGGTTGTGCGCCCCAAGAACTCGCAAATGCACACTCAGCTTCATGCTCTACCCACGCATGCACAGTCCGCTTTCTCTTGCAGCGCAGCTTTCCATGAGAATGGACTGTACATGCGTGAGTAGGAAGCAAAGTTGAGTGTACAGTTGTGAGTTTTCCGTCATTAGCAGGACAGAGAAGGGAGGACAGTCATATCAACATCTGAAGAAGTCAGAATTTATTTCCAAAACAGCACTGCAACCCCTTGCTGACTACGTAATTCACATGTGTGGCTGCAATGAGGGCAGGCCTTAATGCCCACACAGTGCACATACGTATCCATGGTAACTGACCTTCATGTGCAAAGCTGGCCATACACTATACAATGTGATTGTACAATCTTCTTTAAATTTACCAGAACTATGTAATAGGAGGACAGATTTAAACCACCCATTCAATTGTATCAGATCAGGCAGGTCCATACACCACAATCTGATGAAGATTGTACAACCAGATTGTATACTGTATGGTAACCTTAAGGGACAAAGGAGAGAAGCGAGGACCTGAGTGCGCTGTGTGGGTAGGGAGGGGGCAGAACGTTCCATGTACTATTATTTGGCAAACACTGCAAGACACTTTACAGCATTGTAACAAATTACACCCCAAGTATGTCTGCTGGAAGACACATTGGGGTCCAAGAATGCCCCCCTCCCCCATCACATCCACCAACTTATGGGGCATCGATGTGCATTGTGGTAACATCGCTGTAAGACGCATGTTATTTCATCAATACGGAGTGAATGGACACTTACTGGAGGATCCACCTTCTGAAACCATTAGAAATCACCACTAATACCGAGATAAAGAAATAATCACACAGAGATCGTAAAATACTTTTATTGTAATATAAAAAAGAGCAATGAGGAGTGAGGAAACCCCTCCCCCTATCACTGATACCCCCACCCACTGATACCCCTGCCCCCAACCAATGACAACACCTCCCTTCAACTGCTGACATCCCTTTCCCAATCATTAAAACCACCTCCCCATCACTGACACCTCCTTCCCCAACCGCTGACACCGCCTCCACCCCAGACTGACCCAAGAGAAATATCTAAAAATGCGGCATTATATCCCACCAATAAACATGTTAGCGGAGTATTTTTTTTAGAAATTAATGTTATTAGGCTATTTCCTATGTGCTGGTTCTGTTTTTCATTTATTTAAAAGAGAGAATATCACATTTGGCCACTAGATGGCTCTAAGTACCATAAGATATTCCTATGACACATACTGCCATCTACTGGGCAAATTTTGAATTTTACATATTAAATCAATAGAAAAAATTTGACCAACACAGGAAATAGCCTAATAACATTTATTTGCACCATTTGCAGAGAACAACTGTGCATACACTTTTACTCAGCAAATTGCTATGTAATTTTTTATTAAAAAAATAAAAAAAACCTTAATGTTATGACTTTCCTTTCTTTCTTTCTTGGCTGTATATTGAGGACAGTGTCTTGGTCAATTTGTTTTGATAGCTGTCCATTATAGTATGAACACTCTGAATTGTCAGTCAGCACCAATCTGTAATAAAGTTGTCTTAATAATAACAAGCCGTGTTATTTTATGTCCACTGAATATTTGAATTACCCTGCGCATATTTCTCTTGGAGGGGCATTAGATGGCAGAAAATATGGTATCAGTTTCACAATAACATCCCAGGAACTATCTACTGGAGGTAAGAAAAGGTAATTATATCCCAAGATAAAGCCTATCACCTCTAAACCATGATGTAACATAATCTGATGTTTAATATTATTAATTCCTTCACTTGTGTATTTACCTTTACAACACATGTATAATGGCATTGACCTCTGTAGTCACCTGTAAAAGCACAGAAAAGATCAACTGAAAAAGAAAAGTGAAACGTCGTATACTGCCCTCCCACCCAAATCTAACTTATTCTTCTAGTCTTTTTCTCCTCCTTAACCAAAAAAACTTGGAGTTTTTTACTCCCATGTGCAAGCAGCCTTATACAGACAGATAAGTTCTCAGTCCAGGTCCCTCACTGCTGCTGTTTCTGTTGCGGGGGACTGCTGATCCAGCATTGCAATGGCCCCTGAGACCACCGGTCCCCTGATGTTTCCTTGTCCCCTTTCTCTCCTGAGAAGGCCCCACTGGTGGCCATCCAACAGGAAGTGTCCTTGTCTCCAGGGCTGTCTTTAACGCAGGGTAAATGTGGAAGCTTCCCTGGGCCCTGTTATTCCTGTGGGGCCCAAAGCAACTGCCATTTAAGCCCTGCTCTGCATGCAGTTTTCCCGGAGTAACAGGTGCAGTCGACCCCCCCCCCCCCTGCTGTCCCAAGCGGCAGCCACAATATGACAAGAGAGCGAGACGGCTGCGGGCTTCGTGTGCTTGAGCCAGCTCTTCTCACTTATCCCTCCCACCCCCACCTGACAGACCTGTGAAGTGAAGTGTTCTGGCTGTGTGCTACGGGTCTGATAGGTGGAGACTGCGTTGCACCGCCATGTCATCAGGTAAGAAAGATCACGTGGAGAGAAGGGGAAGGGGATTCACATGTGCAAAGAATTGGGGGTACAGAGGTGTGGTGGAGGAGGGGGTACAGAGGTGAACGTGGATGGGGGGTACAGAGGTGTGGTGAAGGAGGGGAGGTACAGAGGTGAATGTGGATGGGGAGTACAGAGGTGGTGGAAGTGAAGTGAATGACTTGTATAGAGCTACCTATGCGAACTGAATCGCCTCTGGGCGCTTTCTTGCGTGGTCCTTTACCCTGTAAGGTCCTGACACGCTTACAGGTGGAGGAGGGGGGTACAGAGGTGAACGTGCTTGGGGGGGTACAGAAGTGAACATAGATGAGGGGATACAGAGGTGGACATGGGGGGTACAAAGGTGGACATGGGGGGTACAGAGGTGGAAGGGGGGGTACAGAGGTGGATGGAAGGATACAGAGGTGAACGTGGATGAGGGGGTAAAAAGGTGGACAGAAGGATACAGAGGTGAACATGGATGGGGGGATACAGAGGTGGACGGGGGGTATAGAGGTGGATGGAAGGATACAGAGGTGAACGTGGATGGGGGGTAGAGAGGGGGGCGGATGGATACAGAGGTGATCGTGGATGGGGGGTACAGAGGTGGACGGGAGGCTACAGAGGTGGACAAGGGATACAGAGGTGAACGTGGATGGTGGGGTATAGAGGTGGACTGGGAGGGGGGGGGACAGAGGTGGACCGAAGAATACAGAGGTAAATGTGGATGGGGTACAGAGGTGGACAGGGGATAAACAAGTGAGCTGTGGATATAGGGGTACAGAGGTGAGCTGTGGATGGGGGGGATACATGGGTGAACATGGATGGGGGGTTCAGAGGTGGATGGGGGGTACAGAAATGGACAGAGGACACAGAAGTGAATGTGGATGGGGGGTAGAGAAGTGAGTTGTGGATAGAGGGGTACAGAGATGAGCTGTGGATGAGGGGGGTGGTACAGAGGTAGACAGGGGATACAGAAGTGAGCTGTGGATGGAGGGGTACAGACGTGAACGTGGAATGCAGAGGTGAACTGTGGATGGAGAGGGGTACAGAGGTGAGCTGTGGATGGAGAGGGGTACAGAGGTGAACTGTGGATGAAGGGGGTACAGAGGTGAGCTGTGGATAGAGGGGGGTACAGAGGGGAACTGTGGATGGAGGGGGGTAGAGAGGCGAGCTGCCTTGGAGGGGTTAGAGAGGTGAGCCGTGAATGGAGGGGGGTAGAGAGGTGAGCTGTGGATGGAGGGGGAACAGAGGTAAGCTGTGGATGGAGGGGGTACAGAGGGGAACTGTGGATGGAGAGGGGTACAGAGGTGAGTTGTGGATGAAGGGAAATACAGAGGAGAACTGTGGATGGAGGGGGTACAGAGGTGAGCTGTGCGTGGAGGGGAGTACAGAGGTGAACTGTGGATGAAGGGGGGCACAGAGGTGAGCTGTGGATGGAGGGGGCACAGAGGTGAGCTGTGGATGGAGGGGGGTACAAAGGTGAACTGTGAATGGAGGGGAGTACAGAGGTGAACTGTGGATGGAGTGGGGTACAGAGGTGAGCTGTGGATAGAGGGGGGTACAGATATGAACTGTGGATGGAGGTGGTACAGAGGTGAGCTGTGGAAGGAGGTTGGGGTACAGAGGTGAGCTGCTAATGGAGGGGGGTACAGAGGTGAGCTGTGGATGGAGGGGGGTACAGAGGTGAACTGTAGATGGAGGGGGTACAGAGGTGAGCTGTGGATAGATGGGAGTACAGAGGTGAACTGTGGATGGAAGGGGTACAGAGGTGAGCTGTAGATGGAGGGGGTACAGAGGTGAGCTGTGAATGGAGGGGGGTACAGAGGGGAACTGTGGATGGAGGGGGGTACGGAGGTGAGCTGTGAATGGAGGGGGGCACAAAGGTGAGCTGTGGATGGAGGGGAGTACAGAGGTGAACTGTGGATGGAGGGGAGTACAGAGGTGAACTGTGGATGGAGGGGGGTACAGAGGTGAGCTGTGGATGGAGGGAGGTAGAGAGGTGATGTCAGGGACGTTCTCAGAGTGGATGCAGTACTGGGCGCCCTAGGCTAGTTGTAGTGAAGTTGAGCGATAGATCGACTATTTTTATTTAATTTTTTTTAAATGCAAATTTTTTTTGAATCCAAGATTTTTATTTAACCACATGCCGACTGGGCCATAGCTGAAACACGGCTACAGCGTCAGCTTATTCTGGGAGGGCGTCCATGGATGTCCTCACAGAATCGGGCGCGCACTCTGCAATATCCGTGACCGTCGGGTCCTCCTTTTTTTCCTCATACCTCTTGACTGGTGAAGAGTAGCAGTATGTCCATACCTCTCCAGTCGGCAGCGTCCGCCGGGTTAAGCCTCTCCCATGGGCAGTCCCTGTTCTTGGGCTGCTATTAGCGCTGATAAGACTGGGAACCCCTTCTGAGGATCTTTTGGGGTCTTGCAGAGTTTCCTCACAGGAACGCAATCTGCTGATAAATTCAAGAATGAACGAATGTTCCGGTTCCTTGGGTCAGGTTAGATTTTGTTGCTTTTAAATAAGAGCAGCAGGGTTTAATTGTTAGTGACAAGTATTTTTTTCTTTAAAAAAAATAAATAGGAGAAAAATTAGCGAGGTGTTCAGACCAAATTAAAGTTTGTCCCCTTCAAGACTTTTATTCCCAGTCCGCCCAACCCAGTAGTTATTGGCAGTAAGGGCTAAATTTAATTGATTTCAGGTTTTAATTTATTTAATTAATGGAGTGTTCCCACCCTCTCTCCCTATAAAAGTTGGTACCTTTGTGAGTTCAGGGCTGCGCCTCATAACCAGTGTGTGCCCTGCAGCTCAAAAGCATTTCAACAAACAGGTATGTCTCACCTTTAAATCTCACTGCCATTATGATTTTTTTTTAGGTATCTCTTTGGGGTTCTACTTTTTTTATTTTTTCCATATTTTCTCAGCTGATCCTCCTGCCCAAAATTCACCATGAGCCATTCGTCTCATAGCCAAGATCCCCTTGTATCCAATAGGTATGTGGACCACCTGTATGTGAGTATTTAAAAAAAAAAAAGAGTGCGCCACTGATAAACAAACTTGGTTTGTTTCAGCCCTGTTCCTTCAAAAGCGGTCCAGAAAATCCTCAAGGCGCCATGACAATGACGATAGTCCTGAGCGGAGGTCACGCTCTTCTCACCATAAATCTTCCAGAAAATCAGGATCTTATAAATGTCATCATTTGCCTTCGCCTCCACTGCGGGTGTCAAGGAAAAAATGCTGGGCCTGTGGCACGGTTCCACTCCCTGATAAGCTTGTCTGCAGAGACTGTCTCAGGGATTACCCAGCTAACCAAGAATTAGAAGGCCAACAGGTGGTTGACCTACTTAAGCAAACCATGAGAGACTCTATTTCTGAGTTGATGGCCATGATTCCAGCTCATCCAGTTTCACAAGCTGCACAAGTATTGGATTTAGACCCCGACATACCGGGTCCATCAGCTGTTAGTACTCCTTTGCCTCCATCAGGGAAAACAGCTAAACAAACTACACGGGTAAATTCATCAGAGGATTCCTCAGATGATACTGAACCATCTGGTTTCAATTTCTCCCTGGTTCAACACTTTGTACAAGCAGTGAGGAGTGCCATTGCCTGGGAAGACCCGGAAAAACCTCAAAAATCAAAAACCTATTTTCCATTCCTCAAGAGAAAACAGATCTTCTTCCCATTAATGGGGGGAGATCAGGGAGATCATAGAGGATGAGTGGAACAAAACTGACAAGAAGTTTTCTCTAGCCCGTTTAACCAAACTGTATCCTTTGGCAGATTTGGATACTCAGTCCTTGAGCTCAATGCTGGTGGTTGATGCAGCTGTAGTGCGTCTGTCAAAAAATGTAACACTGCCAATGGAGGATTCAACGTCCTTCAAGGATCCCCTAGATAGACGTATTGACCTAGATCTCAAGAGGAGCTATCTAGCGGCAGGGGCAGCTTGCAGACCAGCCATTGCGCTGACATCCATTTCCAATGCCATCAGGTCTTGGATGGAAAATGTTGAGACAGCCCTGCAAAACGTTCCCAAATTACATAATCAAAGCTCTGGAGGAGCTTAAGTTGGTGACGGATTTTGTGGGAGAAGCTGCAATTGACAATCCGGTGTTCAGCCAATTCAATGCTGCACTCTGTTATGGCAAAGCGGGCCTTATGGTTAAAGCCTTGGACAGCCGATCTAGCATCAAAGCAGAATTGGTGCAAGATTCCCATTGATGGAAAATCCTTGTTTGGTGAGAAACTCAACAAAGCAATCTCCAGAGTAACAGGGAGAAAATCTGGCTTACTTCCTCAGGACAGGAAGGTCCAGAGAACAAAGGCCTATTTATCACGATTCGAGCAATCAAATTCTAGAGACTTCAGACAGTCTCGCCCCTTTAGGGACAACAAGAAATCATGGAGAGGCACCCAGACTTCTTTTTTGGGAGCCAGAAAGAACAAGTCTCTCACCGCTCCCAAGGAGGGGACAAAGTCTTTTTGACGTCAGAGGGGCGGAGACACCGCCAGTGGGAGCCCAGTTAAAAAACTTTTCCCCATCTGGGCCTCCAAGTGTCAAGACCCATGGGTCCTATCAACGATCCAGTACGGTCACTTCTGGACTTTCTCCCAGCAGCCTCCTCACACGTCCTTCAAATAGACAGTTACCAGCCTCTCCACAGAAAGCACTAGCCTTAAACCAATTTTTGGAGTCCCTGCAGCGTCAAGGGGCAGCAATACCTGTCCCCCCATTGGAGCGATTTACAGGTTTTTATTCCACCCTTTTCCTGGTGCAGAAAAAGACAGGCGACTGGAGACCTGTAATAGATCTGAAAAAGCTAAATCAATATATCCATCTCGGAAGCTTCAAGATGGAATCGCTCCAAACGATCATCCAAACTATACAACCAGGAGATTGGTTAATATCTATAGACCTGCAGGATGCTTACCTCCACATCCCTATTGTACCATCCTTCCAAAAATATTTAAGGTTCGCAGTGGGTCATGTCCACCTGCAATTTCAAGCTCTGCCCTTCGGGCTGTGCACATCCCCTCGGGTGTTCACAAAAGTGTTGATATCCGTCTTAGCCCCACTGAGAGAGAAGGGATTAAGGATTTATCACTACCTGGACGATATTCTCTTGCTGTCAAACAACCCGAGCCAGCTTATAGTCCACAGGGAAATTCTTCTTCAGTCATTGTCGGAGTTCGGGTGGCTAGTGAAATATCGGAAGAGCCAATTGGTTCCAGCACAGCAGATGGTTTACTTAGGAGCAATGTTTGATACGCTCCTAGGCACGGTCTCTTTACCACAGATGAAGATGGAGGGCATCATTCAGAAGATATCCAAGATCATACAGAGATCCCATCTATCAGCCTCGCAGTGTCTGAGCCTTATTGGCACGATGTCCTCATGCATACCTCTAGTCCCATGGTCTCACTGGCATCTGAGACACTTCCAGATGGGATTCTTAATACAATGGAGATGGCAACATCTCTCAGACAATCCGTTTAACAACGCTAATGAGCATGAGTCTACACTGGTGGACGAATCCAGAGAATCTCTCCTGGTTCCATCATTTGGGTTCCTACTGATGGACCATAATTACGTCAAATGCGAGTGGCCAGGGGTGGGGTGCCCATTGCAGAGAATTCTGGATTCAGGGAAGATGGCCCTTTCCCACCAGAGTGTCCATAGTGTCCAATGTCCTAGAAATGAGGGCAGAATTTCTAGCCTTAACTTCTTTTGCATCTCAGGTTTAAGGGACAAGAGTACAAGGAGGCACCCACAGCAAGACTCTTCTGAGGAAGGTGGAACCTGTGATGCTCTGGGCAGAGAGGAACCTGGTAGACCTCAGGGCAATGTATCTCCCAAGCAAGATGAACACGGAGGCAGATGTCTTATCGAGAAGGTTTGGGGACAACAACGAGTGGTCTCTCCATCCCCATGTATTCAACCAAATCTCCAATCTATGGCAGACCCCACAGGTGGATCTTTTTGTTACGCAGGAGAATTGCAAAATCAGGATAGTTTTCTCTCACCTTCCACATCCACAGGCGGAAGGGGTAAATGCGCTATCTTGTCCCTGGACCTTCAAGACAGCTTACGCCTTTCCTTCTTGCCCACTCATTTCGAGGTTTCTCCTGACTCCTGAATGAACCAGTCCAAGTGCTAGCAGTGCTACCCTATTGCCCAAAGAGACTGTGGTTTCCACTAGCCATGCACCTCAGTGTGGGTCCTTCGATCAGACTTCCTCACAGTTGTTGACCCAGGGCAGGCTGGCCCATCCAGACCCACAGAAGTTGGATCTTCGTGTATGGAAGTTGAAAGGAGGAGGTTTGAATCGTTAGCCTGTTCTCAAGAGGTCATATCCACCCTGTTGAAAGCTAGAAAGCCTACAACCAACACAATCTATGCAAGAATTTGGGGCAAGTTCTTATCCTATGCCACAGGAAAAGGATTTGATCCTATCTCTCCTTCCACTGCTGATGTGCTAAGTTTTCTACAAACTGGTCTCAATTTGGGGCTTACCCAGAGTTCCCTCAATGTACAAGTGTCCGCAATTTCTGCAGCAACCAACACCAAGTGGGCAGAAGACCCTCTAGTGGTTACATTCCTCAGGGGAGTATTGAAGATGCGTCCTCCATCCAGACGTTCCTTCCCAAGGTGGGATCTTCCTTTAGTACTGGAAGTTCTATATACTCATCCGTTTGTGCCGGTTGAAGAAGTTTCAATTTAGAATTTAACTTTTAAGCCGCGTACACACGGGCGGACTGTCTGGCCAACTTAGTCCGTCAGACAATCCGACGGACAGTCTGTCATACTTTCGAATGAACGGACTTGACCACACACACACCACTTTTTGAGCGGACTAATACGGCGTACTAAGTCCGCCATACTATCCGCCCTACTTTTGAAATGAACGGACTCGCCCACACACGCGGAGGAAAGTCCGCTCATTTCGAGCGCGTCTCCAGGTAGGCGGGGCCCGCGAAGGAGACATCGCTGACCCCGTCGCCTGGTATGGACTTAAAGGGGAACCCCAACGCCGAAAAAAATTGGCGTGGGGGTCCCCCCCAAGTCCACAACAGACCCTTGTCCGAGCACGCTACCCGGCCGGCCAGGAAAGGGGGGCGAGCGAGCGCCCCCTCTCCTGAGCCGTACCAGGCCGTGTGCCCTCAACATGGGGGGGTGCCTTGAGGAAGGGGGGGCCGCGCGGCCCCCCCACCCCAAAGCACCTTGTCCCCATGTTGATGAGGACAAGGGCCTCTTCCCGACAACCCTGGCCGTTGGTTGTCGGGGTCTGGCGGTCTTATCGGAATCCGGGAGCCCCCTTTAATAAGGGGGCCCCCGGATACCGGCCCCCCACCCTATGTGAATGAGTATGGGGTACAATGTACCCCTACCCATTCACCTGTAAAATAAAAGTACAAAAAAAACCACAACACACGAGATAAAATACTTTATTGCACAGCTCCGGGGGTCTTCCGTCTTCGGGGGTCTTCTCGCCGGACTCCTCCGCTATCTTCTTGTAGCTCTTTTGCTAGCGGAGGAGTCCGGCTTTCTTCCTCGCCTCCGGCCTCTTCTCCCGACTTCGGGGGTCTTGTCCCCCTCTTCGGTTCTTCTGCCGAGCCACCGCGCCTTCTTATAGCTCTTTTACAGGCGGTGGCCCGGTCTTCTGTCGCCGCCGCCGCCTTCCGTTCTTCTTCTTCTTCTTCTTCTCCAGGAGATGTTGCCTCGACGATCTCTCCGGCCGGAATGCCAGGGACGCCCTGCGCGGCCACTTATATAGGGACAAGGGGCGGTGTCACATGGCTTTATGTCACATGGGTTGGTCACATGGGTTGATGTCACATGGGGACTATAACATCTTAAGGGGGCCGGGTCACCATGTGACACCAACCCATGTGACATAAAGCCATGTGACACCGCCCCTTGTCCCTATATAAGTGGCCGCGAGAGATCGTCGAGGCAACATCTCCTGAAGAAGAAGAAGAAGAAGAATGGAAGGCGGCGGCGGCGGCGACAGAAGACCGGGCCACCGCCTGTAAAAGGTCTATAAGAAGGCGCGGTGGCCCGGCAGAAGAACCAAAGACCCCCGAAGTCGGGAGAAGAGGTCGGCGGCGAGGAAGAAAGCCGGACTCCTCCGCTAGCAAAAGAGCTACAAGAAGATAGCGGAGGAGTCCGGCGAGAAGACCCCCGAAGACGGAAGACCCCCGGAGCTGTGCAATAAAGTATTTTATCTTGTGTGTTGTGTTTTTTTTTTGTACTTTTATTTTACAGGTGAATGGGTAGGGGTACATTGTACCCCATACTCATTCACATAGGGTGGGGGGCCGGTATCCGGGGGCCCCCTTATTAAAGGGGGCTCCCGGATTCCGATAAGCCCCCCGCCCGCAGACCCCGACAACCAACGGCCAGGGTTGTCGGGAAGAGGCCCTTGTCCTCATCAACATGGGGACAGGGTGCTTTGGTCCCTTCCCCAAGGCACCCCCCCATGTTGAGGGCACGCGGCCTGGTACGGCTCAGGAGGGGGGGCGCTCGCTCGCCCCCCTTTCCTGGCCTGCCGGGTAGCGTGCTCGGACAAGGGTCTGTTGTGGACTTGGGGGGGACCCCCACGCCGATTTTTTTCGGCGTTGGGGTTCCCCTTTAAGTCCACAACAGACCCTTGTCCGAGCACGCTACCCGGCAGGCCAGGAAAGGGGGGCGAGCGAGCGCCCCCCCTCCTGAGCCGTACCAGGCCGCGTGCCCTCAACATGGGGGGGTGCCTTGGGGAAGGGACCAAAGCACCCTGTCCCCATGTTGATGAGGACAAGGGCCTCTTCCCGACAACCCTGGCCGTTGGTTGTCGGGGTCTGCGGGCGGGGGGCTTATCGGAATCCGGGAGCCCCCTTTAATAAGGGGGCCCCCGGATACCGGCCCCCCACCCTATGTGAATGAGTATGGGGTACAATGTACCCCTACCCATTCACCTGTAAAATAAAAGTACAAAAAAAAAACACAACACACAAGATAAAATACTTTATTGCACAGCTCCGGGGGTCTTCCGTCTTCGGGGGTCTTCTCGCCGGACTCCTCCGCTATCTTCTTGTAGCTCTTTTGCTAGCGGAGGAGTCCGGCTTTCTTCCTCGCCGCCGACCTCTTCTCCCGACTTCGGGGGTCTTTGGTTCTTCTGCCGGGCCACCGCGCCTTCTTATAGACCTTTTACAGGCGGTGGCCCGGTCTTCTGTCGCCGCCGCCGCCGCCTTCCATTCTTCTTCTTCTTTTTCTTCAGGAGATGTTGCCTCGACGATCTCTCGCGGCCACTTATATAGGGACAAGGGGCGGTGTCACATGGCTTTATGTCACATGGGTTGGTGTCACATGGTGACCCCGCCCCCTTAAGATGTTATAGTCCCCATGTGACATCAACCCATGTGACCAACCCATGTGACATAAAGCCATGTGACACCGCCCCTTGTCCCTATATAAGTGGCCGCGCAGGGCGTCCCTGGCATTCCGGCCGGAGAGATCGTCGAGGCAACATCTCCTGGAGAAGAAGAAGAAGAAGAAGAACGGAAGGCGGCGGCGGCGGCGGCGACAGAAGACCGGGCCACCGCCTGTAAAAGAGCTATAAGAAGGCGCGGTGGCTCGGCAGAAGAACCGAAGAGGGGGACAAGACCCCCGAAGTCGGGAGAAGAGGCCGGAGGCGAGGAAGAAAGCCGGACTCCTCCGCTAGCAAGAGAGCTACAAGAAGATAGCGGAGGAGTCCGGCGAGAAGACCCCCGAAGACGGAAGACCCCCGGAGCTGTGCAATAAAGTATTTTATCTCGTGTGTTGTGGTTTTTTTTGTACTTTTATTTTACAGGTGAATGGGTAGGGGTACATTGTACCCCATACTCATTCACATAGGGTGGGGGGCCGGTATCCGGGGGCCCCCTTATTAAAGGGGGCTCCCGGATTCCGATAAGACTGCCAGACCCCGACAACCAACGGCCAGGGTTGTCGGGAAGAGGCCCTTGTCCTCATCAACATGGGGACAAGGTGCTTTGGGGACAGGGTGCTTTGGTCCCTTCCCCAAGGCACCCCCCCATGTTGAGGGCACGCGGCCTGGTACGGCTCAGGAGGGGGGGGCGCTCGCTCGCCCCCCTTTCCTGGCCTGCCGGGTAGCATGCTCGGACAAGGGTCTGTTGTGGACTTGGGGGGGACCCCCACGCCGATTTTTTTCGGCGTTGGGGTTCCCCTTTAAGTCCATACCAGGCGGCGGGGCCAGCGACGTCTCCTTCGCGGGCCCCGCCTACCTGGATACCCGCTCGAAATGAGCGGACTTTTCTCCGGGCGGGAAAAGTCCGCTCATTTCAAAAGTACGGCGGACTGGCATACACACGGGCGGATTGTCCGCCGAAATGCGAGTCCGACGGACAGTATTACAGAAATTCCGAAATACTTAGTCCGCCAGACTGCACGCTAAAAAAGTCCGCTGAAGCCCACACACGAGCGGACTGTCCGCTGAAATGTGTTTCGGCGGACTAAGTTGGCCAGACAGTCCACCCGTGTGTACGCGGCTTTAAAAACAACTTTTCTATTGGCCATTATATCTGGCAGGAGGATTTTGGAGCTCCACTCCCTGGGCATTGGGGATGAACATATATAATTTTTTCCAGATGGGTAGAACTTCGCCCTCTCAGAGGATTTACACCTAAGCAGGGGTGTAACTATAGGGGGTGCAGCAGTCGCGACTGCAACCGGGCCCTACGATGCAGGGGGCCCATGCAGCCCCCTCTACATATGGCCGGCAGCAGCATAGGCAGCTAGGGGTGCCAGTGCACCATGCACACGGGTGGCTGGAGGTGGAGGGTGACTAGCAGAGCTCCATGCTCGACTATCACACTGGCTGCTCTTTAGTTGTGCATTTCCCACATGACCTGTGTCCTCGGCCGGCTCCTCAGAGTACCCCTCTCCTGCTCCATGCATTGCCGCTCAGTCCGATGTCTGTTCTCCCCAACCCCTCCCCCCGTGTCCGGCCCACACTGCACTGCATACTTCTCCCGGGTAAACAAACTTTAAGCGCACAGATGCAGTGCAGCCCTATGAGAGCCCCCCGGAGGACACTGCAGGCTTGTCTGCCAGCCCCCCTCCTCCCCCGTCATACACAGATGATGAAAGGTCTTTCTGGGAGATATGCTGATCGCCCGTCCAGCACACTGGATGGAGCCCAGGCCAACATGGATGAGTGCGCGGCCTGCAGCTTGGTCATGGTGAGTGAAAGGACCCCATCCCCCACACACCATTACATACCCCCTCCATCTCCCCCTGGGGACAGGGACCCCTTCTCACCTGGGGGCAGTAACTTCATCTGCCCTGGAGAAAAGGACCTCATCTCTTCTGGGGACGGGGACCCCATCCTGCCTAGGGACAGTTCCCCAATGGGGCACCTAAAAATAAAAAATAAATAATAATAAAAAACTACTGATGCCAGTGGTGGAACTGCAGGGCTCACAAAGGTCATACCTGTGACCACCCCCCCTGGAGTTCCACCGCCGGACTCGGAGGGAAGGGCCCTGGATGAGGTTCAGGGGGGCCCTTCATGGTTTCTTGCATCGGGGCCCTGAAGGTCCTAGTTACGCCACTGCACCTAAGGTCACCTCAACAGCAAACCTGTCAGAGCCATGGGCATTACCAGTTTTCATGGACTCAGAATCAAACTCCTGCCACGAGTTGAACATATCCAAAGTCCTCAGGGCCTACTTGGAAGCCACAGCAAGTTTCAGGAATTCTGAAAGATTACTCATCATCCCATGGGGCAAAAATAGAGGGAAGGAAGCTTCTACCAGAACCTTGGCATCCTGGGTTGTCAAGCTAATTCAGAAGGCATACAGGGTGAAGAACTTGGAACCTCCGGCTCAGTTGAATGCTCACTCAACAAGAGCGGTATCAGCTTCTTGGGCAGCGAGGGCTAACGTTTCTTTGGAAACAGTATGCAGGGCCGCCACTTGGTCTTCTCGACACACGTTCCTTAAACAATATCATGTTGATCCTGGAGCTCTTACCACCGTAGAGTTCGGGAGAAGAGCACTTTGTGCTGCTATGTCTGTATCTGATTAAAAGATTTTTTCTTTTAAAGCATTAAACCCACTCGTGTGAGCTAGTTATTTATCACATGTATGCTGCCATGGAGGCACCAGGAAAATGGAAAATTGTATCATACTTACCGTAATTTTCCTTTTCTGGTGCCAATCCATGGCAGCATACGCTCCCACCCTCGGTATTCTATTTTATGAAGAATGTTGGGGGAGGGACAATATCCTTTAATTTATGCTATTCACTAGTCCTGAAGGTGGAGTAGAGGCGGAGCTCTATCACATGTATGCTGCCATGGACTGGCACCAGGAAAGGAAAATTACGGTAAGTATGATACAATTTTCCATTTTTTGGTTTGTGGTGCTCATATGCAGTAAAGATCCACGTTAACATTAGTATGTTGTATACCTTAAATTAAATATTACAACCCCCATGTTCGATTTATATCCCCCCAGGGCAGATAACCCCCAGGGCAGAATATTAAAGGGGTTGTGAACCCTCGTGTTTTTTTCACCTTAATGCATCTCCTGACTGTAAACACGGAAGCGACATCACAACGTCACTTCCGGTTTACTCGGCTGCCAATGGCGTCGGATTAAAAAAAATATACAATATTCAGAATCGCCGTTTTCGATTATCTGAATACTTTGAAGTGCAAAGGAGAGATTGCAGGTCTTTTAGACCCCCGATCTTTCCATAAAGAAACCACCACCTATTACCAACTATTACTGTCACAAGGGATGTTTACATTTTTAATTTAATAATATATAAAAAAATAAAAATAAAGAAAATAAATAAGAAAAAAAAATTAAGTGCCCTGATGCATACGGAAGTTGCGCCCGCATATGTAAACGGTGTTCAAATCACACATATGAGGTATCGCCGCGATCGTCAGAGCGAGAGCAATAATTGTAGCACTCCTCTGTAACTCTAACCTGGTAACCATAAAAAAATTTAAAACTTTGACTACGAAGATTTTTAGGTACCGTAGTTTGTCGCCATTCCACAAGTTTATATTATGCAATATATTATTACATTTATAAAGTGTGACATGTTTGGTATCTATTTACTCGGCTTAAAGAGGAAGTAAACCCTTCCAAACAACTTGGACCTACAGGTAAGCCTAGATTAAGGCTTACCTGTAGGTCCAAGCAATATCTCCTAAACCTATATGGTTTAGGAGATATTTGCCCGAAAATGGGCACCGCTGTCTACGGCGCATGCGCCGTAGACAGCGGCGCGCAGGCGCACTAAATGCGGCAAATCCATGAATGGATTTGCCAAATTTGTCGACTCCCGTGCGCATGCGCGGGAGTGACGTCATCGCGGCTTCGCCGAGTGGCAGCGGCGGAGCTGCGAGACGCGACTCCCGTGCGCATGCGCGGGAGTGACGTCATCGCGGCTTCGCCGCTCTGATTCGTCGGAGCTGCGAGACGCCACCAGCAACATGGATGCGGCGGACTACAGGGATCAGCGGCGACTTCGCTGGCTCCTGTGTCAGGTAAGTGACACATAATGAGCTACTATGCGATGCATAGTAGTCCATTATGCTTTACCTTTGCAGGGAAAAAAAGAGAAAGTAAACCCATCAGGGTTTACTTCCTCTTTAAAATCACCTTTCACATAATACAAAAATTTTTTTTTAAATTCATGAAAGTGTCCAGGCTCCAGCGCTAGAGCTGTTTTGACGCTGAAAGAAATCTCAAAAACGCGCATTAGCGCTATACTGACGTTTTTTAGCATCAGCTTTTTTAAGCTGTAAAAATGTTTATGTGGGTAATTTGAGAGAGGAAAATAGCAGAGGGATGTTTATTCAAAAAAACCGCACCTTATCGTTAATGCTTACAAATGACGTTAAACACACATTGATGCCAAATCAAAATGCTAATAAAATCTCGTTTTTAACGCTGCTTTTTTCCAGGCTTTGTTACTAGCTTTACAGCCCATTTTTTAAAACGTCCATGTGTATGAGGCCTTAGTATGAACCTAGCCTAAGTGCTGTAGCTTGCAAACCATTTCATTCCACTAGGTGGTGCTCTGTGCACAACACACTGAGGCCTCGGTGCACATTTCTTCCAGGCTATTCGGCACAAACATCTGAAGAAACCATTACCGGCATCTAAATATATTGAAATCATTGATCACTTTGTCTCATGAAAGTTGTAAAAACATTAAGGCAACTTTAAGCCTAAATCCTGTTCCTTGGGGAAATTGTTGACATTTTTCATCTTTCTCTTTCAAACCACTAACTTGACTGCTCCAATATATCATCTTCTGTAATACACGACTGCAGGTGTGTTTATCCTAAAATGCAAACAGAGTGCATTTTTGTAACATAAACATCATTTTTTTTCTAATCAGATATAAATAGTCTTGATTCAGCATTATAATAAAGGTAATGGTATAACCAGCTTGTTATTTTCCTTAACCCCTTGCCTACCAAGCACTTACAGCGGCTTCCTGCCCAGGCCATTTTTCAGCTTTCAGCGCTGTCGCACTATGAATGACAATTGCGTGGTTATGCTACACTGTACCCAAACAGAATTTTTATCATTTTCTTCACACAAATAGAGCTTTCTTTTGGTGGTATTTAATCACTGCTGTTTTTTTTTTTTTTTACAAAAAAAATAAACAATTTGGAAAAAAAATGTTTTTTACTTTTTTTTCTGTCAGCAAATTTTGTAACTAAGTAATTTTTCGCCTTCACTGATGTACGTTGATGAGGTGGCACTAATCGCTGAACTGCTGGGCACTGATGAGGTGGCACTTATCGGCACTGATTAGGTGGCACTGAAGATGAGACACTTATATGCTGCACTTATGGGCACTGATATGTGGCACTGATGGGCACTATTAGGTGGCACTGATGGGCATTAATAGGCGGCACTGGGCACTGATAGGCGGCCTGGATAGGCGGTACTTATGGGCACTGATGGGTGGCACTGATGGGCGAAACTGATGGACATTACCGATGGGCATTGATTGACAGCAGTGATGGGCAGCACTGATAGGCGGCACTGATTGCCAGCACTGACTGGCATCGCCAATGGGCATTGATTGGTGGCACTTGTCGGAAGTGGTGGGCACTGATTGCTGCCACTGGTGGGCACTGATAGTGGGCAATGGTGGGCACTGATTTGTGACACTATTTTGCAATATTGTAATCAGGGCACTGATGATCAGTGCCCTGATTACATTCCTAGGTGTCCCCCTGCGTGGAGATTTCACTGATCAGCTCTCCTTGCTATGCCGCACTCTGTCATTGTGAGGCAAGGAGCGCCAATTACGACACTTCCTTGTTTACATGTGACCGGCTCTGATTGGACACAGCCGTCCACATGGTTGAAGAGCCGCGGACGCAGCTCTTTCCAGAGATTGGGGTTGCGGCGTATCCTAGCAACATGGTGCCTCTGCGATTGCTGCACTGCAAGCCCCCGCGGGCGCATGAGAGCGACTGTTCTGGGACACGGTCATATGGCAGTGGGTGGGTGGCAAGCAGTTAAAGTGACACTAAAAGATATCCTTATTCTTTAACAATAATCCATACACACCTGCTACTTAAGGGCCCTGTAATATATTTTTCATGAAATTGTACATACTGTATTTTTCTGCCCCCTTATAACATACCCCACTTCCATAAGTTTGGAACAAGCAGTGCACATTAGTTGTGGTCACGTACACTGCTCTATGCACACTGCAAATCCCATAATTTTTAGTCCATAGTCCATCTCAGAAATGAGCGAGAGAGAATGGCTATGTTCCTACATACAGTGGGATCATGAAGAACGAACATAGCCACCCTCTTATACAGTGGTCTCCAAACTGAGGCCCAGTGGCCAGATGCAGCCCTTTGCTTGCCTTTATCCGACTCCTGGGGCACTATTCCTCCCACATTAACAATGGGAGGATACCCCAGATGATGTCCAATAGGATGAAACGCGTCGGTGATGCTCGTGGAGTCATTGCAATCCATTCTGATTTATCTCTGGACCTTTTAGCGCTATTCAAGTGGATTTTTGTAAATGTAAACCTGTTTGTACAGTAAAACTAGTTTTAAACAGTTTTACACTATGTGCGGCCGTTTATTACATGTAGTGGCCTTTCTCATTGATGTTTGCTGTATATTGGGAGCCTGTTCATTCAAAGTGGAGCTTCTCCATTTAATTGGTGACGGGGTGACCACAGACCATCCATCTGATATACCTGGACAAGGTTGAGGTATTACCTCACACATGCTTGTTTGACTCATTACACACCGGTATATGAGTCCACACTCTCATGCCCATTTTACTCTATGGTGGTGGATTGCACAACATGTGAGAAATATTTTTCTATTGTGCTTCCACATGGGTGTCTTCATCTTCACTTCAGGGATTTCAGTTTCCTGGTGGACTATATTCTATTGAACTTTTATTTGAAGTTATTGATTACAGCACAGATTTTTTATCATTTTATTTTTGTTGATGGACTTTACATTTTGAAAGTTGCATGCATTATAGTAGTTCAATTAACTTATTGTCATATTAGTTGATTTAATACTTGTTCATTGCACTGTATTATTTCTTCACATTTGTATACATTATGAGTGCTGCACTATTATTTATATTTTATTTCTTAAGCCGCGTACACACGGGCGGATTGTATGGCCTACTTAGTCCGCCATACAATCCGACGGACAGTCCGTCCTACTTTCGAATGAACGGACTTGACCACACACGGATGCACAAACAGTCCGTCGAAAGCTTGCGCGATGACGTGTACAGCACGTACGACGGGACTAGAAATAGGAAGTCGAATACACAGCAATGCAACCTTTCGCCATGTAAATCCTTTCTGAGCATGCGCCATTCTTAGTCCGTCGAACTAGCCTACTGACGAGCGGATTGCCCGCTGAAACCAAAGTATGACGGACAGTATTTCGAAAAATCCGAAATACTTAGTACGCCAGACTGCACGCTGAAAAAGTCCGCTGAAGCCCACACACGAGCGGACTGTCCGCTGAAATGTGTTTCGACGGACTAAGTAGGCCATACAGTCCGCCCGTGTGTACGCGGCTTTATACCTACCTGAACTTGGGCTCACATCTCACCTGGAACGACCCTCTATTGTCAAATCTCTTTGATGTAAAGGAGTTTTACACTCATTTCTGATTGTTGGTGAACCACCTATATCTAGTTATTAATAGTTTTTCATAATCGCTTTTTTGAGAAAGAACATACTGAATAATGCGCACAGGCATCAGAGAAGGTTCCCTGAATCCAGCCAATTAGCCCTGGTTCCGGGCTCATGCATACTGCAGCTGTCAAACAGCTGCAAAACAAGCCCTGTCCCTAAATGCCTCTTTATGTTAGCCTAGGTGTCCATGTACACATAGGCATTTAGATGCAGGACAGTATGGTGGAGGGGGGGGGGGTCAGGAGAGTATGATGGGGGGGGTTATGAGGTCAGGAGGGTACGTGCAGGGGGGTCAGGAGAATACATTGAAGGGGGAGGGTTCAGTGCAGGGGGGTCAGGAGGGTATGGTGCAGGTGGGTCAGGAAGACTTGGTGCATGGGGTGAGGAAGACATGGAGCAGGGGGGTCAGGAGGGTGCAGCGCAGGGAGCCAAGAGGGTGCGGTGCAGCAGGGTCAGGAGGGTGCAGTGCAAGGGGAGTCAGGAAGACATGGTGTAGGGGGGTCAGGAGGGTGTGGTGCAGGGGGGGTCAGAAGGGTGAGGTGCAGGGGGGTCAAAAAGGTGTGCAGGAGGGTGCAGTGTAGGGGGGCAGGAGGGTGCAGTCAGGTCAGGAGGGTGGTGCAGGGGGGTCAGGAAGACAAGGTGCAGTGCAGAAGGGGTCAGGAGGGTGTGGTGCAGGGAGATAAGGAGGGTGCAGTGGGGTCAGGAGGGTGCAGTGCAAGGGGAGTCAGGAAAACATAGTGCAGGAGGGTCAGGAGGTTGCGGTGCAGGGGGGGTCAGAAAGACATGGTGCAGGGAGGTCAGGAAGGTGCAGTGCAGGGGGTTAGAAAGATACGGTGCAGGGAGGGTCAGGAAGGTGCAGTACAGGGGGTTAGGAAGTGTGCAGTGCAGGGGAGTCAGGAGGGTGCGGTGTGATGAGAGCATACCTTCCTATGACTGATGGGTAGAAATGGCCAATAATCCAGGGATAAATTAGAAAGAGAGGGCTGTTGAGGATAGCGGGAAGCAATGGTCTTCACATCACTCATTCATCATACCGTGGTTAACGGGGAGGAGATCCGAGGGCCAAAATTCACATGAGTAAGAGCTTGGGCATGTTCAGGCAAGAGCCCGAACCCACTCAAGCTATTCTGGAGTCATCGCCCGCCCCAATTGCATAAGTGCATCTGCGGGGCGGAGGCTGCCGCGGCAGCCTAGGATTAGCTGACTGCACACCTTCGTCACTCAGCACCTCTGGGGGAAATCACTTGGTCGGCAAGGCAGGAATCTATTTGTGATCTACTCATCACCTTCCCGTGGTCGACCAGTTGATCACGACCGGCCACGGGAGTTTCAACCAAACTAACTTTGTAACTATGTGCACAAAGTCTTTCTCCTGAAAGTTTTGTACCTTGAAGCTCAATGCCCCAAAGCACCCAACAAGCAAATCCCACGCTTTGAAATTGTGCCTGTTCACATATGAATGCTCAGACACCTGTAACTCAACATTTGAAGCTGAAAATTAGCTACTTTTCAAGCAGTTTGGAACATTTTTGGCCCCATAGACCTCTATGGGAAAAAGCCTGAAAATAAGCATTTTTCAAGCCTAAGCAACCATCTCCTCTTTCTAGTAAATGGCTTTCTATTGGCTAAAATGAAAGTGCTCAAGGCTGATTATGCCTGAAAAAAATTTGGAAAAGATGCGCAGTGAAAAACACCCCAAAATCACCTGTAGATGCTTAAGTGTGAATATAGTTTTAGGCCTCATTTACACTTCTTTGTTGCCTGAAGAGTGTTTAGATTGAGCTTCAGAGAGCATTTGACAGGTGGTGATGAGGCATTATATCACCTCTTGTCTCCCTATTTTAATTCCCTAAATGCCGGACTACCGCGCCACAACCATGTGTGTTCTGCGCAGTTTTGGGCGGTTGCGATGCTGCCTCATTTGCTTGAATGGGTCGCATTCAGCAGATGGTATTGCCTGCCTAGAAAGACGGGGAGTATAATTCCTTCAGCGCCTGTGAAGCAAATCATTGCAGCATGTGTACACCTGAGGCTGTTGCCTTGAACGCTCCAATCTCAAGTCTTTTGCAGACTCTAACAAGATTGCCCATTATTCGGCTCCATCCATTGTCCCATCAACTCTGACCTGCTTCCCTGTCCTCGCTGGAGAAAAGCATCCCCACAACATGATGCTGCCACCACCATGTTTCGGGATGGGGGAGGTGTGCAGTGTTAGTTTTCCGCCACACATAGCGTTTTGCTTTTAGGCCAAAAAGTCAAATTTTGGTCTCATCTTACCAAACCCCACATGGCTTCTCACAAACTGCAAATGGGACTTCTTATGGCTTTCTTTCAACCATGGCTTTCTTCTTTTCACTTTTCCATAAAGGCCAGATTTGTGGAGAGCACAACTAATAGTTGTCCTGTGGACAGATTCTCCCACCTGAGCTGTGGATCTCTGCAGCTCCTTCAGAGTTACCATGGGCCCCTTGGCTGCTTCTCTGATTAATGCTTTCCTTGCTCGGCCTGTCAGTTTAGGTGGACGGCCATGTCTTGGTAGGTTTGCAGTTGCTCCATACTCTCTCCATTTCCGCATGATGGATTGAACAGTGCTCTGTGAGATGTTCAAAACGGGATATTTTTTATAACCTAACCCTGTTTTAAACTTTATCACTGACCTGTCTGTTGTGTTCCTTGGCCTTCACAATGCTGTTTGTTCTCTAAGGTTCTCTAACAAACTCAGAGGGCTTCACAGAACAGCTGTATTTATATTAAGATTAAATTACACACAGGAGGACTCTATTTACTAATTGGGTGACTTCTGAAGGCAGTTGGTTCCACTAGATTTTAGTTAGGGATATCATAGTAAAGGGGGCTGAATACAAATGCACTCCACACTTTTCAGATATTTATTTGTGAAAAATGTTTAAAACCATTTATCATTTTCCTTCCACTTCAAATTTTTGTGCCATTTTGTGTTGGTCTATCACATAAAATCCCAATAGAATACATTTACGTTTTTGGTTGTAACATGACAAAATGTGGAAAATTTCAAAGGGTATGAATACTTTTCAAGGCACTGTATATGAGCCCTTATGGTCTGATTGGGAACAGCTTAAATGTATGTAGGCCTTGTCTTACCACAGGGTGTCCCCTGCCTGTCCATTCACAGGGAGGAAAGTTGATTGTTCAGGTTGAATTTCATCTGGCAAATCACTGTAGTTTTCCCCCAACAGGGGCTGATGCCTGAGATACCTGTAAAGTGCACCTACTTCCCTCTACACAGGCCCAGCATGCGCATTCCTAAAGTGGGTGTTTGTATCATTATCTTATGTGCAAACAACTATAATCTGTAATTGCTATAATCTACTATATATCGACTATAATCTCATACAAAATCATGCTCTCCTGGCATGCAGAGAAAACCACTTTAGAAAATGTGGGGGGGGAGGGGGGTGCTATTAATTAGTAAAAATAAAGCATGTGCCAAATTGCATGATGCTGCAGCACCACAGGACTTATTTTCAAATGGCTTTCCCTCTGCACACTGACCACGGGGGGTCGCTCCAGCATCAGTGTAAACCAAATGGTGGGAAGACCAGACGTGTCTACAGCCACAGAGGTGGCTAACTGTCAAATGCGCAATGTGCTGTTGGGTGTGGGTGGGCCGCTACGCATTTTAGGTGTTCTGCCCCCTTTGTCAAGCACTTTCGGCTTCCACTGGCACTGGTTCATACCCTTGCTGCTGCTGCATGATCAGACAAACTTATGATTTTATGCTTCTTTGCTGCTGGATGGTGCTCCTGTGCTCCTCCTATCCCAGCCTGGGCACAGCCTGCTTTATTTCAATAAATTGTATCACTGTGATTCTACTAACTCCAGCGCCCTGCTTTTCCTCTTTTTCTTCATTTTATGCAAAAACAGACCTCCTGCACCCAACACCAAAAACGCAATTTAATATGTTACTAAACTAAGGGGGTCCAACTGTCTATCAGTGAAATCCCTAAAGGTAGAGATGTCATGAAAGTATTACTAAACCCACAACAGAAAAATGTGTCTGTATATGCAGTAAATCATGCTTGTTATACTCACTGTAGAACCTAAGGGTTTAATCCTCTGCATTGTGTAAAAGGGCTGTTTGATCATGTCTGCTCTTAACCTCCCCTTCTTCCACTGTGCCCAATCTATCTACTGATAGAACAGAGCTTTGGGGTAAACTGCACATGCTCCGTTTGGTGTGTATTGCTAGGGAGTTTTTTTTCTAGGGAGAGTGCCTGTGATCAGCACTGTACTGACAGAGGATCAGGGGTCCTGCAGCCTCATAGGACAATCGGAGTAGAATGAAAACTCCTCCTTCAAGCTTTAACAAGACACTGATAGAAGTCACAAGACTGCTATATACGGCTGATGAGAAAAGGTATTTAGCAGTTTATATTTACTACAACTATTACATTTCCATGTTCTATGTACGGTGGGAGACCAGATGTAGTAAATGCAGGGTCCTGGGTTTAATAACACTTTAAAGGCTAAGTTTACCTTTAAGTAACATGTTAGATGTTACCAGTGGCGTTGCTAGGGGGTGGCTTTTGGACACGTGGACTAAAATTAGAAGAAAAGAGGTTTAACCTTAACTTGTGTAGAGGGTTCTTTACTGTAAGAGCAGCAAAAATGTGGAATTCCCTTCCACAGGTGGTGGTTTCAGCAGGGGGGGGGGGGGCTTCGGGGCAGTGATAGTTTCAAAAAACTATTAGATAAGCACCTTAACGACCACAACATACGGGGATTTACAATGTAATACTGACATATACAATCACACACATAGGTTGGACTTGATGGGCTTGTGTCTTTTTTTCAACTTCACCTACTATGTAACTATGTAACACTGTACCCAAATTAAATATTTATGATTTTTTTTCACACAAATAGAGCTTTCATTTGATGGTATGTAATCACCATTGGGTTTTTTAGTTTTTGCTAAATAAATGAAGAAAGACTGAAAAGTCTGAAAAAAAAACAGCTTTTTTCTTTATTTCTGTTAAAATGTTGCAAATAAATAATCTCTGTGTATCAAACAAGGTTTTTTTAGGTAAACCAAACCTAGGAAATGGGACATTAACGGTGCAGAAAATCAGAATTATAAAAAAGATTTTTCCATACAAAATTTATTTATACAAATTTCATAAAAACAAAGCAGTAATCTGTATAGTCATATTAAAGTTGTATACAGCTTTGTGGTCCAACGAAAGGTAAAGTTGAGGTAGTTGCGATTGATTTATCCCGACATGTTTCGCTTAATGCTTCATCAGAGGATAAGCCAACTACCAACATAACAGGTTCAAAGATAAAAGAGAAAACATAAATTAATTTCACAAAATACATTTCTTTTTACACCATCAATACATATAATCAACATATCTAGTGTTTAAAAGACACGAGTAAGGCTCAAAAGATGGAAATATGCTCACCCCCACTTTACCGACCCATTCGTCACCCAAAAAAAAATATATAACTGCCAGATGGATTGAAGAATGCAGGGCAACAAATACAGCAGCCAGGCAATATAGCCGGGGAGGGCATAGACGGCGGCTAATCGGGACAGAAAGATTATACAATATTTCAGCATACTATTTATAAACAAGAGCTATTTTATCATTTCAATTATACTGTAATCTAAATATAGGTAGATCCTATAGCCATTTTAATTTGTTTTGTCATGTATAACAATCATTTTAAATTATGCATTTTGCTTTAGATAAATATATTTTATTTAGTGGAGCAAAGTTATTATTACTTTAAGATCATCCACTTACATTCACTGACGATAGGGTAGAAGTTCCTTAGGTTTTTTTAGTCCAAGGTTTAATGTTACAGCCACCAGAATATGTAAAAACTCCCTTCGGATTAGGACAAGCCCAGAGGGATAGCTCACCCAGGCAGGCTTTACAGCCTGTTTACAGGGTGTCTGAGAAGAAAAAATATATTTGGCGTTGATTTAAATATGGAAAGGAGAAGGAGAATCATTTTTAGCAATCCATTATTACGATTACTGACCAGTCTTTGGACGTGAACTTCCTCCTAGCACGGCTCCCCCACGACTGAGCCGGATATCATGATGTCCCAATATATAACGCCGCCGTCCATCGAGCCGGCGTCTGACGTCACCGGCTCGATGCGGACGTATAGAGCGGTAGTGCGCATGCGCGAGAGAACCTTAGGGGAATCAGGAGACTACGTTTCCCATAATGCATCGGTATGGATACCGGCATCCAGGGAAACGTTGAAGGGGGACAGCGAGAGCACGGCTAAAGCAATGCTCCAGCCAGCACACTCGCATTGCCCCAAGATGTAAGATTCCCCTGTCTCGCACGCAGGCACCATCGCTAACCAACGGGCAGCCTGCTAGGTCGGATAAAATCCAATCCAGCTAAGATGCCCTTGGGCGTCCATATGCTCCTCCTCAATGCCAAAATGCTATAGGTCGCCGATTGGGAGCCATGCATATAAGTAACATGCGATACTCAGAAAATATAAGTCGCATGGTAAAATAATTGCAGCTAGCCATATATCTGTACATGTCACAATGTCTGCATGGGTAGGAACCATATTTCCCTATTTTGGGTTCATTATCACAATCAATAAAATGGCTATGTACCAAACGGTCCTTCAAAGAAGGGGCACGTTTATAAGTAATCTCAGGGTATTCATTGTCGTATTTTTTCACCACAGGATTGGCCAATAGTAGAGGCCAAAATGTCTGTATTATATCTCAGAATTTCTTATTTTGATAAGAATGTCTAGTAACTAATCTTACTGTATTAGCTTTTTTAACGGGCTTTTTAGAGAAAATAAGGGTGTTCCTATCTTTTTGCTGAACTAGATTATATGCTTTTTTCAGGCACTTGTGGCTATATCCACGTACTTTTAATCTATCATAAAGGGCTCTAGCTGCTTGTTTATAGTCTGATTCCTGGCTACAATTTCGTTTGAGTCTGAGATATTGACTATATGGTATAGATCTTATCAGGGACGGTGGGTGTGAGTATAATTCTGATTTTCTGCACCGTTAATGTCCCATTTCCTAGGTTTGGTTTACCTAAAAAAACCTTGTTTGATACTTCTAAAAGGGATGAGGTGCCATTTAATGGGGTGCTGATGGAGGTTTGAATCATTTCCTTTTTAATCTCTGTGTATATTTAGGTCAACATATATACTGCTACATTACTTTGGTAACAATAACCCAAATCAGTGTATATTATTTAATCTTTAGAAAAGTTCTAGAGTCCACAAACTATGGTGTATATATATATATATATATATATATATATATATATATATACTGTACCTGAAAATCGATCAATCCTGATGTACTTACACCTCATTTCTTGAGGCCAGAAAATGCCAGAACAGTACAAATACCACCCAAATGACTGATTTTCGGAAAGTAGGCCAGTATTTAGTAAGAGGCATGGCAAGTTTCTTTGTAAGTTGTAATTTTTTTTGTCACAATTATTGGAAAATTAATGCATTGTAATTTCTTTTTTTGTTTGTTTTTGGATAAAGTGGAGAGGAATTAGAACACCCGTCAGTTGTTATTGCTGTCTGTTGCCCCCATTAGGGGGATTCACCCTCTCTATTTGTCCTGGTTACCATTATCGTTGAAATTGAAAGTAAAAGAAGATCCCATATTTTAGGCTGACATCAGAACGGGAATAGAGAGGAAATCTTCCAGTGGGGATATTTGTTCTGGTGAACAAGGTGACACTCCTGGATTCCCACACTTTGAAGGAATTTCCTCTCAATCCCTGTTTTGGCTATAGAACAGGAAGTGAGGAAAAATCTCCCCAATTGGACTCACAGGTGGTGAAAAAAAAAGGTTTTAACCCTGCCTTACTCTACCCAACATGAAAAAAAAAGTTTGGCCTTTAGTTCTAACTAAATAAAAACTTGTATAAACTAACATAAAGGTGTTCCAACATACGTACATATTCTGTGAATTGACATTACATGTCGGAATATATAAGGAAATAATGGGTATCCTTGCTCAAAAATAGAATCTTTCATTCCTAAAGAGGGACCATTCACAAGTATGCCTAAAATTAGATAGTACGGGCATGGTATAATACAGCTAATTGATATTCAAGAATGTTAGCCTTAAAATAAATATTGGCAAAGCATGGTTAACAACTGCAGAGCTTTATCCAAACCATACAAATTGCTGTGACTCATTTACAGAGCTATAGATATGTCAACCATGAAGGTGTTTCCCTGGCCTAGGTACAAATCTCACATTTAATACTTTATTATTATGCACATTGAACGAGAGAGTGGAGAAAAGTGATTTATCAAGATTCCCCCTGAGAGTGTGGCCAGTGAAAAACAAGTCCTTTCTCACATTGAATTTCCATGGAAAGCATCAACTATTTCCAAAGACACATCAAATTAACCTTACTACTGTGTGAAATTTTACTGCAGTTTCATATTCCTATGCCAGTCCTTTAAAAATTACGATGAAAATACATTTATTCTGCCTGGGGTAATTAGTTATTATGATATGGTTACAGCAAACTGCTAATCACTCAGCGACACTATGTACCACAAATCCATTCCATATTTTTGGACAGCATGTAGACCTTTTCTCACTCCCAAATCAGATTTTTTTTTAAAACTCCCCTCTGTATTAATTATACTTACAATTAGGCAAACAGTTCTTGAGTTGTAGTATGCATGTTTCTTCCATCAAGAGTTCATCTACATGCTGCTGAACTGGGCTCTTTATGCAGCTATCCAGATTGCCGAATCCTCATTAATAGCTATGGACTGGAAGCTTTACCTGAACTATTATGGACTTGAAAATTGTAGGACCTGCCGGGAATGTGGCCTTGGGGCATTGAGCTCTACTTCTGGCTCTTTCCAGCCCTTGTGTACTGTGTTAGTTAGCCGCAGGGAACTCTCCAAATCCAGAACCTTACCACAGCTTTTGGTGTGATCTAATCTCTGAAAGCCAACTTTGTGAAAAAGCCCATTGATGGGGTGAAGATTGCCTGGAATGTGCGCTTTGGGCCCTGGACTCTGCATGCCACTTTCCAGACCTGTGTATACTGTGTCAGTGTGCTCTCCAGTTTCAAATCTGTGGTACAGCCTCCAGTGTAATCCAGTTGGATGACTCCCAGTGTGAGTATGCCTCTGGAAATGGTAAAGATTACCTGGTATGTCACCCTCAGACACTGCTCCTTAGCATTGTGGTGCTTTCCAGAACATGGTGTACTGTCTCAGTTAGCTGGAGAGCATTCTCAACGTTGTGACCCAAGTCTCTGCAGTCTCACTCACTGAGTGAGTTTCTGATTGTGGCTAACATATCCTTACTTATGACCTTTATGGCATTTCTCAGGCCTTTGTGTATTGTATTAGTAACTCCCAGAGGGCTTTCCAGTTCTAGAGCAGTAGCACAATCCTTTGGAGTGGCCCAGTCTATTGCATCTCATTTAATGAATAAGGTCAGTCCGGGTGCAGTAATGGTAGTTACCACACAGTTTTGACTGCCATGTGCCATTTTAGCTTGTGCACCATCTTTATTGAGGTAACAGTAATGTCTAAGTAAACTCCACCTTTCAGCTTAAAAAGGAGCACATCCCACTGCTACTATTGCTGTTTGTATTGCATTATTGATCATCTGGTCTCCAGTATAGTTGTTCCACTGCCCACTTACAGTGACTTGATCACTTCCAGCCTAAGACCCTTATCAGTACCAACTACTTGCGAGTACAAAAGGCCTTACCCCACTTTGGGCCAAGTTTCTTACTAATAAATGTTGAATAATGTCTTTTAAACTATGCTCGGAGAACAGTCCTACTGCAACAGTTGACTTTGTTCCTTACTTACCTACTGTTTCTGGAGATGATTCACCAGTATCCCACCAAAGGAACCGATATCTGCACCCTGGATCCAGGGAACCCTATTTCTATTTGGTCATCCTCAGATTCTGCAGATTCTATTGCTCCACTGCCTGAACCTGTGACTGCACTGTGTCTTAAATGCCTCGTATAGCCACCTTTGATTTTTTTTTAGTGTTTGTACAATTAATGGAACAATCTGCTTACAAAAGCTTTAATCATGCCCAGGCTCCTTTAACAGCAGAGTTTACCCCTGAATTTAAAGGGCCTTTATCTCTCAGAGTTTTTGAGGGCCCTATCACCATCTCTGATTCAGATTCCAAACTTTTACAGCCTGCCTCTAATGAGACTGCATTTGAGGAGGTTCTATGTAATACTTATATGCAATCTGTTTCCAATGTGATTAATGCAGTACGCTCTGCTTTGCATCTAGGGAATCCACATGTTATACCTGGTATAAGGTCTATTAGAGCTTCTGCCACTGAAAAGACCTTCCCCATACACAACACAGGTTATTGACATCTCTACCTTTAGGGATTTCACTGATAGACAGTTGGACCCCCTATTTAGAGCACAGTTTGACTTAACTGTATCAACTCTCTGTCCTTTTGCTGACAGTTCATTTATTGTGAAACCATGCCACAATGCAAAATATCCTTTAAAGAGGGACCCCACCAACAGACGGCAAAACGCTTTTGTTCTGGAGCTGGTAGACGAAATGTCCAAGGACCCACTTAGGCTTCATGCTTGGAATGTAGAGCAGGGGTCTCAAACTGGAAGCCCTCCAGCTGTTGGGAAACTACAAGCCCCATGAGGCATTGTAAGGCTGACAGTTACAAGCATGACTCTCACAGGCAGAGAGAGACATGATGGTAGTTGTAGTTTTGCAACAGCGGAGGGCTGCCAGTTTGAAACCCCTATTATAAAGGATATATTTTGTAATGCCTTATTCACTTATCCTCTGAGGGAAGTTGTCTCTTTGATCACGCACTAGACAGCGGTGTGTCTGATCCTGTTGACCTTCACACTGTTCATCTGTTGTAATGCAGCAGTTCCTTATGTAAAAATAGGAAGGTCCTGTTGCGCAACACCTCGCTAGGAGAAGTTTCTTATGTATCCTCTTAGGTCAGAAACATTTAAATAGCTTCATCTGAGACCAAAGGCTTCACATGGAATCCACCAGGTCTGTCATAGCCTTCCTCCATCAGGGACACTTTCTAGCCTCTGTGAACATCAAAGATGCCTACTTGCATGTCTCCATCTTTCCACTTTATTAACACTATCACTGTTTTGCAGTAAGTAATCCACATTATCAGTTTGTGCCCTACAATTTGGCCTGTAATGTACACCCTGAGTGTTTACCGAGGAGTTAATACCCATACTAGCCTTACTCTGTTCCATAGGTACTCCCATTGTAGAATATCTGGACAGTCTCTTATTGAGGGAACAGTCAGCACAAATTCTGACTTACAATATCATCAAGACAGTCCTTAACCACTTCCCACCCAGCCAATGTATATATACGGCCGGGTGGGAGCCGCCTGCTCCTGATAGGACGTTCAGGAACGTCATTCAGGAGCAGCGGGATCGCGCGCGCGCGCGCCCGCGCAGCGGCGCGATCCCGATGTGCTCGTGTCACCCGGACACGGCACATCTCAGATCGGCAGGAGGGCTCTGTGATTGGCCCTCCTGATCACATGACGGCCGTGTCCAATCACGGCCGTCATGTGATGTAAACAAACAGCCGGTTGCTAGGCAATCGGCTCTCCTCTCCTCACACGGAAGTCACCGCTGAGAAGAGGAGAGCAGAACGCTGCAGCCGGCTGATGATCAGTGAGTATGGGCTGCTTTTCACAGCTTTTTACTCACTGATCATCAGTGTAGTGTAAACACACAACACACCACACAGTGAAAACACAGTCCCCACATATGTCCCCAAAACATACATGTCCCCAAAACATACATGTCCCCAAATAATAAAAACACATGTCCCTAATAATAAAAACATGTCCCCCACATATGTCCCACTAAAATCACATGTCCCAATGATTATCTGCACACATATGTACGTGATCACCTGCACACATATGTACATGATCATTTGCGTACATATGTCCGTGATCACACAAACCAATTATTATACACTTAACGGAATTTTTTTTACCAAAAACATGTAGCAGAATACATTTTGGCTTAAATTTATGACAAAATTTGATTTTATTGGATTTCTTTTCAAATAGAAAAAAGAAAATATTGTTTTTTTCCCAAATTTCCGCTTTTTTTGCGCTTATATCGCAAAAAAAAAAAAACGGAGTCGTGAATAAATAACACCAAAATAAAGCTCTATTTGTGCGAACAAAATGATAACAATTTCATTTGGGTACAGTGTAGCATGACCGCGCAATTGTCACTGAAAGCGCTAGAGCGCTGAAAGCTGAAAATTGGGCTGGGAAGGAAGGGGGTGAAAGTGCCCTGTATTGAAGTGGTTAAAAAAGTTTGGTTGGATCCTGAGACTTCAGAAATTACACATTGCTTGGACTATCTGGATCCCACCCTACATACAGCTCAAGTTCTTTCCCAAAAGGCATATAACTCTACAGTCCAGCATCCATTTGTGTGGTTCTGCATGTGAGTTCTGGAATTGATGGTAACTCCATTTGCGCAAGACTTCTACAGAAGAGCGATCTGTCATTTTGGGACACTTTGGTTCAGTCTCTAGACAATAACCGACACACCTGACACCAAAGACCAGAATGTCTGACTTGGTGGCTCAAAAATCCTACACTACAGTTGAAAAAAACACTTGCTCCTACTGATTTGCAAAATGCTAACAATGGTTGCCAGCCTGAATGGCTGGGCAGGAGTCCTAGATATTTTGTCAGTACAGGGGACTTGGAAGTTTAAAAAATTACATCTTTCTGAAGCTCTGAGAGATTTAGTTGTCCCTACAAGGCTGGACATCTCCAATGGAGGGTTATCTTTTTTGGATTCAGTTGACAGTGACACAGCAGTGGTGTACCTCAACCATAAGGGAGTAGCCATAAGTCTTTCTGCAGCAAGATAGGTAGAAAGGATTCTAGTTAAGGTAGAACTGCACTTTCTGGTCTTATCCCCTAATCACATTCCAGACTGAGACAATGGGCAGGCAGACTACCTCAGATGGTAGCGCCTGGACCTAGGGGAATGGTCCATACACCTGGAAGTGTTTTAGGATCTCACCAATATCACAATTGAAGGACACTGGATGTCGACCTCCCTGTCTCCAGGTTCAACAACAAACTGGACAGATTTTTCTCCAGAGGTAGAGATCCTCTGGTGAAAGTAGTGGATGCTTTGGTGGGTCCAGGGGTCAAGTACAGTCTGATTTATGCTTTCTCACCTTTAAATCTCTGAAGAATTGAGATGGGATGTGGTATTCCAACTTGATCAAACCTTTAGCAAACAACCCGGGGACTCCTCCAGATTGAGTAAATCTCTTATCTCAAAGATCGGTTTACCACACTGCTATATGAATTTTGGCCTGATGTTTCATTTGACATAAGACTCCGATAATACCCTGATGTTTTGGTGGAAGAATGTATGGACATGACATTGGCTGCAGGTAGAGGCAGTCATGTGTTCCTTCCCTATGCCCAGGCTGCCGACATCTGCCTCTGTGCTGGAAGGTGCTGTGTCTGGGCTGTGTCAGCTATCTGCCCTAACTGGATGGAAGGGGTTGTGGGTTGGAGGGGCCTTTCTACTGCCCTCCTATTTAGTAGGGGTGGAAGTGTGGGTGTGAGCTCAAGGTGGATGTGCCCTGAAGAACAGATGTAAATGATCGGGAATTAATTTCAAGTAATTGTGTACACCTTTTATTATAGATTGAGAAACCTCATTATTCTCCCCCTGCAGTCCTCCACCAGAGATTCTAGGTACAGTCTTGTGGTATTTTTTATGTATTCAATCTTGAAGTATACAACATGTAAGCCTAAAGGCTCTGTTGCTTCAATTATTCATATACTACAGGTAAAATAGGTGTTAAACATGTCACCATTTTTCTAGGTAAATATATTTCTAAAGGTGCTATTGATGTGAAATTTTCACAACGTCTGTAACAACGCATGCAATCCATACATACAAAGAACTCAAAATAAATAAGTAAAAAAATTAAGTAATATGTAATAAAATGGAATCACGCAGGGAAAAAGTATTGCACACATGAAGAAAGGGAGGTGTAAAAAGGCATGGAAAGCCACAACACCAGCTGAAATCTATCAGTAATTAGAAAGAAAACTAGCTGGTTCAGTCTCAACTAATGGCCTATACAAAGGTGTCTCATTACCTGGTGGTATTGGTTACAGAACGATTTTTAAACTTCTAAATGCTCCAGTGAGCCCTGTTGGAAAGAACATAATTTTCCTATAAACTGGCCCACGACCAGGTGCTCCTCGTAAGATTTATAACAGAGGAGTGAAAAGAATTATCAGAACAGTTATCCAACAGCCAAGGACCACTTGTGAAGAGCTTCAGAAAGACCTGGAATTAGCAGGTACAATTGGTTTAAAGAAAGCAATAAGTAATGCACTCAACTGACATGGCCTGTATACACGCTCCACACGCAATACTCCATCGCTGAAGAAAAAGCATGTTGAAGCTCGTTTAAAGTTTGCTGCACAACATTTAGACAAGCCTGTGAAATACTGGCACAATATAGTCTCGTCAGGTCAGACCAAAATTGAACTCTTTGGATGCCATAATACACACCATGTTTGGAGGTCAAATTGGCACTGCACATCACCCGCACAACACCCCCATACCAAAAGTGAAGTTTGGAGATCATCCCAAACACAAAGCCAAGGAAACTCTCAATTGGTTTCAAAGAAAGAAAATAAAGCTGCTAGAATGGCCCAGCCAATCACCTGCCTTGAATCCAATAAAAAATCTATGGAAAGAACTAAAGATCAGAGTTCATAGAAGAGGTCCACAAAACTTTCAAGATTTGAAGACTGTTTGTGTGGAAGATTGGCCAAAATCACACCTGAGAAATGCATGCGACTAGTTTCTCCATACAGGAGGCGTCTTGAAGCTATCATTAACAACAAAGGATTTTGTATGAAGTACAGTATTAAATACATTTCAGTTAGCGCTTGATTTTTTTTTTTAACTTATTTGTTTTGGTTTCTTTGTATGTATGGATTGCATGGGTTGTTACCGATATGAGGTGAACATTTTTATGTCAATAGCACCTTTAAAAATATATTTACCTAAACAAATGGTGACATGTTCAATACTTATTTTACCCGCTGTATGAAATTATGTACTGAATATGTTTAATTCAATTATATACTGAGATTTATGTAACATCACACACTGTCTCTGTCTTCCTGAAGTAGCTCACTGCTCACCTGTTCAAGCAAACTGTGTATTATATGCATGTGTTTTAACTGATCATTTGAGAGTGATTATTCCCTCAATTTGTGAAATAACTTTATATATATATATATATATATATATATATATATATATATATATATATATATATAATGTGGTGATGTAAATTTGGGGTTATATCCAGAGGTGTATTGAATTATATTTTCATACAATATTTTTGCAAATAATGTACACATTTCTATTAAAATTTAACAATAAAATATATTTATTTTAATTGATGGTTTGCTTTATATTGCCACCTTAAAAGTCCCACAAAAATATACCCAATTCTTGAGCTAATTGAATAAGGGATATGGTGCCATTTGTTTATCCATCAATCTGTTATACATTACTTACTTATAAGTCATACCAGGGCAAAGTAATGTCAAATAATAACTTGTGATTCATCTCAAGTGGATCACAAATGACTGCTGGGTTAGGTTTGGGGGATAGGAATACAGAGTAGCAATTAGGGTCAGGGGTAGGATTTAAAGAGGGATTCCACCTAAAAAAAATTATTAAAAGCCAGCAGCTATAAATACAGCTGCTGACTTTTAATAAATGGACACTCACCTCTCCCAGGGTCCAGTGATGTCGGCAGCCGAGACCGATCACTCAGCTCTTGGCTGCTGCCGCCACCATTCTCGGTGAGGGAATCAGGAAGTGAAGCGTTGAGGCTTCACTTCCCGGTTCCCTACTGCGCATGCACGAGTCGCGCAGCGCAATGGGAATGATCCGCGCTGTCTCTGGGACCCCTGTGTGTCCCAGTAGACAGCGCAGTGGGACAGGAAACAGCATAGACTCCCGTGGGAGTCTATGCCCGGACGTGGGTGCAAACACCTGTCTTAGACAGGTATCTACACCCCCCTCCCCCCAGATAGGTGTCAAATGTGACACTGGAGGGGGGGAGGGTTCTGATGAGTGGAAGTTCCACTTTAGCGTGGAACCCTGCTTTAACCACTTGAGCTCTGGGAGGTTTGACCCCCTTCATGACCAGGGCATTTCTTGCTACTCAGTGCTGTGCTACTTTATGGCAACTGACAATTGCGTGGTCATGCGATACTGTACGCAAATTCAATTTTTTGTATTTTTTTCACACAAATAGAGATTTATTTTGGTGATATTTGATCACCACTGGGCTTTTTATTTTTTGCACGAAAATTTTGAAAAAAAATGATATTTTCTACTTTCTCATAAAACATATACAATAAAATCAAATTTCGACATAAATTTAGGCCAATATGTATTCTGCTACATGTCTTTGACAAAAAAAAATCCCAATAAGTGTATATTAATTGTCTTGCGTTAAAGTTATAGCATTCTAAATCCTGATGTACTGATGGCCTATCTTGAGGTCCTTAAAACACCAGAACAGTACAGATATCATCCAATGACCCCTTTTTGGAAAGCAGTCTGAGGCAATTTTCGGCCCACTGGGCACATTTTGGAGACTACTGAGTATAGATCTGTGTTTGTCCCAAGCATGTTTGAAGCCTTTTACTGTTAAATGACTCACTACCTCTGTTAGAAGTCTATTCCAAGCATCAACTACCCTTTCCATAAAATAGTACTTGCTAAGATTAGTTTTGAACTTTCCTCCAGTTATTTTGAAGTCATGTCCCCATGTTCTTGATTTTGGTTTCATATTGAAGAAACTGCCCTCCTGAGCCCCTTGATGTATTTAAAGGTTTCAATCACATCTCCCCTTTGCCTTCTTTCCTCCAGACTGTACATATTAAGTTCCTGAAGTCGCTCTTGATATGTTTCATCCCCCAGACTTGTCACTATTTTTTTTACCCGTTTCATAAGGTACATAAGTTCTGAACAGACAGAAAACTGTGTATTACAAGCATGTATGTACATAAAAAAAAGTTGAAATGTAAGTCATCATAACATACAAAATAGCAGTGGCGGCCCGTCCATACCACCCCCTACTCCATGCGCCCGGCCCCTAATCTACATGCAGGGTGCCGGATGCATGTATTTCAATGTTTTTTTTTTTTTTTTGACACACATGATTGGAGCCTAAGACTCTAACTGGCTTAAAAAAGGGTTGGCATGGGGCACAGAGCACTGTGCCCTGAGCCCACCGAGTTGTGTGACATTAGCAAAATAATATTCGCTATTGTCTTCCTGATTCTCCGCTCGGCCAATCAGGAAATGGGTCCTGAGACCCGATTGGCCAATGAGTCCTAGGACTTCGTTTTCACCCCCAAAAATATTGAGCACCAGCCGTCATTGCAAAAGAGTATACAATTATAAAAGCATAGATGAAAGAGGGACGGACGCCAAACAGTGTCCGTAGATATCAGTGATATTTACTTTACCTGTCAGTGGTCATAAAGTTATGACTGATCGGTTTAGATATGACAGTATAATATTGTGAGGCTGTTATCTAAAATTAATATAAATGCAGTTCTCCACCTTTTCTTGTTCAATATTTTAATTATAACAAAAAGTACAAAAGTATACACTACATAAAGAAGCTACAGCCAAGGACAAATTAGACAATTATTTGATCAAGTAAGGTACAAAGTTAGTTTACAAAGATATTATAATTATAGGACAATAGTAAGTACAAAGCCATCAACATATCAGATATATACTGTAAAGCTTTATGGTGTAGTGCTGATTGCAGCTAATTAGGTGTAAATTGCAGAGTAATGCATTAAGAGCATTTCTCCATCTTTTACCTGGAATTGAACCAGAGTTTCTGGTAAATGTCACAAACCAAATAAGAAACAAAATGTCACATGTCACTGCAGCAAAGTTTAAATTGCGGCCCCCACAATGCTCACAATAAACCTCTGTCCCATTTAACTCCAACAGAATTTGTTGTTGTTATATCTGAAACAAATCCCACTTTTTTAAATCATAATGAATAAAAACATATAACAGAATAAAAACTGTACTGTGCATTTATTCTGCACAGAAAACAAAATCAATATGTTTGGGTACCCTAATTTCACAGGGCTAAGAGAAGTTGCGCCCATACTTTGATGTGTGTGCCTAGTAAAATACACACTCAAAGGGATTGTAAGGGTTCGTTTAAATTTTTTTTTAAAATAACAAACATTTAATACTTACCTCCACTATGCAGCTTGTTTTGCATAGAGTGGCCCCAAACCTGCTCTTCTGGGGTCCCCGGGCAGCTCTCGTGGCTCCTCCCGAGGGGGTTACCTTGCGGGCGCACTCCCGAGTCCAGCATTCGGCGTCCATAGCCACCGAATGTATGACTCTGCCCCACCCCCAGTGCCCGCATCATTGGATTTGATTGACAGCAGCGGGAGCCAATGACTGCGCTGCTATCAATCTGTCCAATCAAGAGCCGAGAACCCCGGGCAGAAAAACAGTGCGTCCCTGTCGGGTCAAGTTTCAGGGCTCAGGTAAGTAAAACAGCGGGGGCTGGGGAGGAGGAGGCGGTCACTGCCAGGTGTTTTTTCAACTTAATGTATAGGATGCATTAAAGTGAAAAAACACAAAGGTTTACAAAAAAAAAAAAAATAATAATAATAATATAGTGTATACAGTTGCGAGTCAATCATACTGTATTTGAATGTTATTAAAAAATACCTTTCCTTTCCAATCTTTAATTTTCTGTAAAATGCAATGTGACAACTTGGAGGTGTTCTGTATACAGAATGTGTACAGAACACCCCCAGGAACATAATTTTCTGCTTGTGTGAATTGGCTCACTGATTTTCCCAGAAGTTTGCTCTAAGATATAAGTCAGATATTGTTATACTATGTTATTTTTGGTGAGATACTCCCAATAGGAAATCACATCTAAAGGGATGTAAACCCTGACACTGTTCTTATTAGAGCCCTGCAGGTGCAGGAGATGGTTGATCATTGTGAAACAACTTCTATTAGATTCACTTACTACATAGATACAGAAAAACACACATGGATTTCTTCAGAATAACAAAAGGTAGGAATCTGTAACAAAGTGTGTTAACCACATCAATACTGGACACTTTCACCCCCTTCCTTCCCAGACCAATTTTCAGCTTTCAGTGCTGTCACACTTTGAATGACAATTGTGTGGTCATGTAAGACTGCACTCAAATTAAATTTGTATACTTTTTTTTCACACAAATAGAGCTTTTTTTGGTGGTATTTAATCAGAGCTGGTTTTTTTTTACACTACAAATAAAAAATGAACGGAAATTTAAAAAAAAGATTTTTCTTAGCTTCTGTTTTAAATTTTGCAAATAAGTAATTTCTCTTGATAAATTTTGACCAAAAATTATGCTGCTACATTTCTTTGGTAAAAATAACCCAAATCAGTGTTTATTTGGTGTTGGCAGTGATGGGGGACTGTTTTATTGGGACAATAAATGTGTATAGGTACAGGGGGGTATATCAGTGGTGTTTGTTGTACTTTTGTATGGTGATTTGTAACAGCTCTCTGTATAAAATCATCATTACACAGAGAGCTGTCACAGATCTGCAGATTCCCCCCGCACAGGGGAGACCTGTCACAGAAACACATGTCTCTGTTTACATTGTGATGGCTGTAATTGGACACAGCCGCCAGGTGATCGGGAGGGCCAATCACAGCGTCCATATCCTGATCTCTGCTCAGATGGATCCTGTGATCAGAATGAAGGCCTTGTGGCCGCGCTGCGAGCACTCGTTCTGAGGGACGTTCCTGAATATCCACTCAGAACGAGGAAAGGACCACCCGGCCCTTTATGTACAGGGGCCGGGTAGGAAGTAGTTAAAATCCTTGCACTGTACATAGATCACCCAGAGGGGAATGTTTTTTTTTTCTCAACAAATGTGGAGTTACTCTTTAAATACAAGTTTAGATGATACCATATCTCACGTTTTAAATGCTGCTTCACCATTGCCCCCCAAGTTTAGAGCAGTGGATGCCAATAGGTGATGTAACTGCTCTGTGGAAGTTAGCCCCAGGGGCGGACGGACAACTCATGGGGCCCCCAGGCAATCAGATATTATGGGGCCACACAGTATACACACACACAGTATACAATCACACAGTATACACATACGTGTACACGCAGTATACACAGACATGCTTCTATTGGCTGAGAAGATACTGGAGAGGTGGGGCAGCTATAATCTCAGGATTTTTAGACCAAAAGGATGTTGGTAAGTGGCATTTCAGAGACAGATGTAAAAAGAAAACACAGATTTTTACATACTGGTTTTACTGAGGCTGGCAACCTTGATGGGGCCCCTAGTGGTCCGGGGTCCTCAGGCAGTGCCCGAGTGGCCAAATGGCCCCCGGTTAGCCCTGTTGTCAGCCATGGCTCTGCTTTCATGTGACTGCATTGGAAAACATGGCAAAAGGTGCAAATGGCAGTTACAAGAGTCTGCTGATTGCGGCTGCTGTTTTTGAGACCTGTGGAGTGGCTAACTGTGGCTGCCTACCTGTACACTTTACTCACAGTTTGCCAGCGGCCGCAGCTATTCATGGCTGTTCGCACAGCCAGTGTTTGCCTGCAGTGATCACTGCTGGATGCTCTTTGTTTGCGCCCAACAGTAATCACAGCAGGTAATCACTGGCTGTGCGAACAGCCACTAATAACTGCGGCCATAAACTTTAATGACAGGTTGGCATCCACAGCTAGTTAGCAGCACAGGTGTTAAAAACAGAAGCAGGAGTCAGCAGATTCCTGCCACTTCCACTCGCACCAGGGCAAAGCGCCTATGCAAATATAGCCTTATCTCGCTTTGCAATATATTTGGAGTGCAAAGGCTCCACTCTCAGCCATGTCTCTTTTTGTCAGACCAAACAAGCTGATCTAAGAAGATACTCCAGAGGGATTCTTTACAGGACAAACAAAGAGAAGCCCATAGAAGAAAAATATGACTTCGCAAGAAATAAGGCATAGTCAAAGTATAGTAGGTAAACAAAAAACCCTGTAATGCACTAAAAAACACAATGCAATGCACCTAAAAATGCAATGCAGCGTGTGGAAACATAACTGCAAAACGCAGCGCATGCACCTGGATTGCTTTTCAGAGGCGTTTGACAAGCGGTGAATATGATGCCTCCTCACCGCAAATTTTAATCACACTTGCGGGCATTTGTGACACTTTCCTATCCACATGAATTGGTCGCGTTTGGCAGGTTTACTGCCCACCAAAAGTGACAGAAGCTATAGTTTTTGCCAGAGGCCCTAGAGTTCACATTCTGGTGTGAATAGGCTCTTAAAAGCAAGTAAACAAATTCTTGAAACACACATGGAAAACACAATTGGAAGTTTGTTTTATTATTTTTTGGTCGACTGCTACTTCAAAAACTTTGTCATTTACATAGCATTATGATCTAGCCATAACTCAGTTTTTGTGTTTGCTTTTTCAAAACAGTAAAAAATAGAAATGTTTTGAATTCAATGTTGAAATAGTAACATAAGCATACTCAGAATACTAAAATAAACTGCTATCATGGGAAACACTTGGATTGGGATTCCCCTCTGCTAACAGAAAATGCAAGAATAAAATTCCCATTGGCAGTCTGCTGATTTTTAACCTTTTATTATTATAATTGTTGTTAATGTTATTATTATTCAAGATTGACCTACTTCCCAACTGTTCATCAATTTAGACTAAATAACGCTGTCCCTCTTTTATCCTTTCTAGTCCCTCTTTTTAGTTTCATGTAAAGATCACTCTATAAAATGCACTTTTTAACTCCCAAAAGTGTTTTACAACATTAAACCTTTCAAATAAAGTGTAAACTCTTACTTGCTCCCTTTTGGTCTGTTATAACATTGATAGCATTTTTTATATCTGTTCAGCAAGTGCACAAATCTTATGAGCTATACTTCCTATACTCTCTGGCAGGAGTGGCTGGTCCGTAACGAGTGCAGGGGCGCCAGCCCCTAGTTTTCATGCGGGGATGCATGTGGGGCACCGGAATCATAGGTTTCTTTGAGGTTTTTTTTTTTCTCAAATCACATCATTAGAGCCAGAGGCTCTACTTGGCTTGAAAAAGGTTGGGCTCGGGGTGCTCCCACCTACTTGTCTTCCAGGTTCTTCTCCAATTAGGCCAGGAGGAGAAGCCGAGGAAGCCGTGGAGGGGCTGAGTGCGAGGGGACCGTGGAGGGCTGAGTGTGGACTGGGGGTTGTTTGCCGCCCCCTCCAAAATATGTAGCACCAGCCGCCACTGTTATCAGTCAGCAGTGCTCCCTGCTATCTCCATGAACTACAAAACATCCCTTTTATGTTGTGGAGAAGAAAAGGAGGTGTCATGGGGTCCTAACACACTCCCTGTTCTAGGATAGCAACACTGCTCAGTACTACTGCCACTCTAGGACAGTAGGTATATTATTAGAAGAATTACTGGGTTAAAATAAAGGGAAAAAAAGTGTGAAAAAAAATGCATCTAAAGACTGGTAAGCTGCAGTACTATCAATTTTTGTTCTTGGGTTTGGATTCACTTTTAAAGCGGTTGTAAATCCTGGTATTTAGTTTTTTTTCTTCTTGCCTTACTTGCAAGGCAAAAGCATAATGTGCTGGTATGCATCACTCCGGACATTGGTCAGTTCTGGAGCACTTACCCCTTCTATTGGCGGGCAGTGCTACTTCTGGGCTTCACTGGTGGCATCCCCGATCTCCACTGTCACCATATTGGCAGCAGCTTCCCCTTCCCATACTCTTCGCGGTCATCACAGTGGCAGGTACTTCCACTTCCCCTGCTCTCTGCGGCTTCCATTTCCTCCCTCCTAATTGGCAGCCAATCAGGACGCTTCTCTTTTTGGCCAATCCGGAAGCGGGTCTCATACCCACTTCCTGATTGGCCGGGAAGAGGATCAGTGTTTCAATAGCAAATATTAATTTGCTAGTGTAACACACCTGGGTGGGCTCGTAGAGCAACGCTCTGCACCCCGAGCCCACACTATTTTGAAGCCTATTAGAGCCTCTGGCTCTAATCAGGTGCTTCAATCCTCCCCCCAACCCCCACTGTTGGAACTCATGCACGCTGAAATGCGCCGGCTGCATGGATAAGATAGGCTGCTCCTGGTCTACCAAGAATATCACCCCTCCTGTCTGGAACACACCACTATCTTCATACACTCTCTCCAAACGGCAGCAACTGCACTCGCCACACCTTGTTCATAACAAATGTATGCACCTGGACACACACACAACCTGTAGAACTCCAGGAAAACCTGGACACGAGATTGAAGGTTCCTTCCCACCTAAGACATTTTGGAACCTTCAAACTCCTGGCCCCAATCCAGGACTACCAAACCCAGAAAAAACTTAAAACTTCGTTTTGTCTGCTAAACTTGTGCTGGAGCCTCTCAGCCCTTGTACACACGGTCGGAGAATCTGTCGGAATGAGTCTTATCGGACCGTGTCGTCAGATAATCCGACTGTGTGTGGTATGCATCGGACTGATTCCGTCCGAATCTCCGTCTGACCCAATTTTCCAACATGTTGGAAATATTTCCTGACCAACTGGGCCGGACGGACCTAATCCGATCATGTGTAGAGCATTTTGATCGGACCTCAGATCAAATTCCTACATGAAAGCTATTGGCTACTAGCCTGAATGTAGTCCCATCGTAACGAAATTACGTCATCACGTTCTGAAAGATCGGATTTTTCGCCAACTTGGCCCGACCGTGTGTATGCAACAGTTTTGGACACAATCCGTCGGACTAAATCCGACGGGCAAAATCCGACGGATTTGGTTGCCAAAATCTCCGACCGTGTGTACGTGGGCTTAGACTGCAAATCCAAGATCATTTTTCCAACCATTACCAAAATTCACATAGTGGCAGGGACTCACAATATATACAGTATATACTGTATATGGGCCATTTCACACCACATGCAGTCCAGTGCATTTTTGTTCTGCATCAAAAACACATGGAAAGTAGGTTATATGGTTTCCAATGACATAGTTCACACCAGTGCAGTCAGTTCCAGGGATTTTCAGTTTCAGAAAAAAATGTAGAACATGCTGCATTTTTCCTCCACTGGACTCTACTGGAATGCAGTAAAACGCATAAAAACGCACCGGAACTCATCAAAAATGCATCAAAAACACACTGGACTCTAGTATAGTGAAAAAAAAAACAGGAAAAAAAAGAAAAAAAAAAGCACATGAAATGCATCCGGAAACGCACCAAAAACACAACGGAATGCATCAAAAATGCAGAAACACATCCGGAACAGATCTGGAGTGCGTTTTTGTGGGGTGAACCGGCCCTAGATGGTACAAGGGACACCAACTATGTTTATAGCATGTTTTGTTTTTCCGGTCTGCTGTGTTTTTTCATTGGGAGGTAGATAAGAGAAAGCTGTAATCTTGCTAGATCACATCCCTTCTCTTTATGCCTTTGTACATCACGGCCATTCAATGCTTATAACATTCTGTTCTCTTCTCCACTGAAGAAAAAAAGTGCCAATCCTAAAGTGGAACTAAACCTGCAATAAAAAAATAGCACGCAATCAGGCCTATCTGCCTGCTCACAGTATTCTATTGAATGCACAATGAGCTACACATGTGCAGCTCAGCATGTATTGCCATCAGACTGTGGCTGTGCTGGCATGATGAAGATCTCAATATATCCCCCCTGGCCAACCAAGAGGTCAAAAACCATTACCCAGAAGTAGCCTGGGAAGAAGATGACAGAGCCTGGTGAGAGATTTAACCATCGAAAAACACTGAAAGGTGGAGGTGAATATCTTGTTGAGTTTAGTTCCTCTTTAAAAAAAAAACATGCTATCCCTTGAGAAGTTTATAAGAGCAGAATAGCTGTGATGCAGTGGCGGCCTGTGCCTTGTGGGCGCACAGGCGCTGCCCCCCATAACCTCTGCCACCCTCCCTATTCATGTGCCTGGCCCCTGTCAGGACACCATACACATGAAATACTATGGCGGGGATAGGCAAGGGGTGTGTATTTTGAAGCAGGGGCTCTAATAGCCTTCAAAATAGGGTGGGCTCGGGGCGCAGAGCACTGTGTCCCAATTCCACCCTGTTGTGTGGCATAGCAAATTAATTTTTGCTATTTTCACACTAACGATCCTCCCTGTCAATCAGCAGGCAGGTCAGTGAAACCTCTCTCCCGATTGCTCAAAGCATTAGATGATCCTATTGGATGCCTAACGCTTTGGTGGGAGAGGAGATCACGGCGGAGGAAGCCTAAGGAGCCAAGCAGACACAGCTGCAGTCGGCGCTTCCTGCCGAGGAAGAGAGCAACTGAGGAAGAGAGATGCTAAGGAAGAGAGTTGCCAAGGAGGAGAGCCGCCGCTTCCAGCTGAGGAGGAGAGCCACCGAGGAGCAGAGCCTGCTCTTCCTGCCAAGGAGGAGAGCCACCGAGGAGGAGAGCCCCGTCACTCCAGGAGAGGAGCAGAGCCCCGCCACATGAGCGGTAAGTGCTGCTGGACCAGCCACGGGGGGAGGAGGGGGTTAGTGAAGTGAAAGCCAAGCCTGGCTGCATTTGATGGGCACAAGTGACTGCATTTGACGGGCACAAGTGGCTGCATTTGATGGGCACAAAATGGCTGCATATGATGGGCACAAGTGGCTGCATTTGATTGGCACAAGTGGCTGCATAGACTGGGCACAAGTGGCTGCATAGACTGGGCACAAGTGGCTGCATATGGTGGGGCACAGTGGCTGCATATGATGGGGCACAGTGGCTGCATATGATGGGCACAGTGGCTGCATATGATGGACACAGTGGTTGCATTTGATGGGCACAGTGGCTTCGTTTGATGAGCACAATGGCTGCATTTGATAGGCACAGTGGCTGCATTTGATGGGCACAGTAAGGCTTCAATTGATGTGGGGTTCAGTATTTTTGTTTGTTTGCGCCCCCCCCCCCCCCAAAAAATAAAGCACCAGCCGCCACTGCTGTGTTCCACTGATGGGTGACAATGCAATTTATTACAAGAGGAATAGGTATTTCTTTGTGTTTGCAACTGCAGAAAAAAAGAAGTCCATGAATGATTCACACTAGCTAAACCTACATTGCCTTCTATTAGAAATCATTGTGGTAATAATGCCTTGCCTCTCTTGCCAAAAAGGTGCAGGAAAAAAGGATTACATAATAATAATAATAACAATAATAATAATAACAAAATAAAATAAAATAATGAAAAAAAAAAGAAAGAGATAACAAAATACATGCTTACTTTAGTAAATACGGATTAGGTAAGGTAGGCTTATACATGCCCTGTCTGCATTGCCGAAATGGTGCAGGAAAAATACAATTAGTAAATAAAATAAATAATAAAAATAATGGTGTAAAAAATTATTGGTCATCTCTGGCCTTGACTACTGCAACACCCTTCTCATTGGCTTACCTCTAAATAGGCTATCCCCACTTTAGTCCATCATGAACGCTGCCGGCAGGGTATTTTGTGTGTCTGGAGTTGCAGAAAAAATAAAGATTGATTTGCACTAGATACGCATATTCTTTCTCTTAGAAATCATTGCAGTATTAATGCTTAAACAGGCTCTGCCTCTGTTGCCAAAAAGGTGCAGGAAAAAAAAGGATAAAATAAATAATAATCATAATATAAAATAGGATAATGATGTAAAAATAAAATAAAAATAAATAAGGGCTTAGGTAAATGAATTAGGTAAGGTAAGCTGAGAATGTTCCCTGCAGTTATTCTGTCCCAATATCCAATATTCATTATATATAGTGTATTACCTGGGACTCATTTTATGCTACCCCTTAGAGGTTAAAATTGAAAAATGTAAAGAAGCTAAGATGGAAATCCTTCAGATCAAGTTGCCCCTGGGCCTCTTAAAGTCTAAGAGCTACCAGGAACCCTGCCTTTTTTTTTCTTATTTTGGCTTCAGCTACTGTATTACAGGAGTATGTCTGTCTGCTCTCAGCTCCTTTTCCATAGGGAACCCTTAAAGCAGTGCCTCCCTGCACTTCTCCAGGACGCCCAGTAGGTGGTGCCAGCCGGTGGCTGTCTGCTCTTGCTCTGACACTTCTTACAGACCTGTTGCATTTTCATTCAGCCGCTTGACTGGTGCATTAGGAAGGCAGGCAGCTCTCAGCTGTATTCCAGGAGCTGATCAGGTCTCCTGCTGTTGGTTACAGCAAAGCCACACACTCATCATCATCATCATCATCCTCATCATGATGCCCTCTTCTCCCAGGCAGACCCAGGGGGATCACAAGAGGTCATGAAGATCTGAACACTCCATATCACCTCTCTGTTCAATTTCTGGACATTGTCTTCTCCATTCAGCTGATCCATAAAGATTGATGTGGAGTAGACGTGGGAGCAAGTTCTAGGAAGGTGAGCTGTCAGGATCTGTCACTGCAGACTCTAGGAAGTCACATGACTCTTTTCCAGCTTTGCAACATTGTTTATGTACTTACAGCAGATACATTGTTTCTTTCATCTAGCAGATGTTTCTAAATATCATTTACAGTGTAACTATTTGCTTAAAATGGAATATAAATATTTATGTCTTTGGGGTTTCAGTTTACTCTGTGCTTGTAGTTTGGATCATTGACCAGCTATGTAGCTATTGGTCATCTGGTATGAAAAGGGTTAAAAAGCCAGTGCATGGCAGAAATTCTTGCCCATTGCTTGTGCAGAGTTACAGTTTAATAGCTAATACAAATGGATTATTAATGGTTATGTTTTGGGGGGTTTCAGTTTATTTTTTACCTGTAGAATTGGATCCTTGACCAGCTGTGTGACTATTGATCATCTGGCATGGAAGAGGTTAATAGAGTCAGTGAATGACAGAGCTCATTGATGGTGCAGATTTACAGTTTAATAAACATTCATATTCCATTTTTAAGTATTAATGTTTTTGGGGTTTCAGTTTATTTTATGCATGTGAAATGGATCCTTGACCAGCTGTGTAGCTATTGATCATCTGGTATGAAAAGGGTTAAAAAAGCCAGTGCATGGCAGAAATTCTTGCCCGTTGCTTGCACAGATTTACATTTTATTAGCAAATACAAATGAAATATTTCATGTTTATGTTTTTGGGGTTTCAGTTTATTTTTTTTACCTGTAGAATGGATCCTTAACCAGCTGTGTAACTATTGATCACCTGGTATGCAAAGGGTTAAGAGAGCCAGTGCATGGCAGCACTCCTTGTCCATTGCTTGCACAGAATTACAGCTTAATAACTATTTATGAATTACAATGGAATACAAATGGTTATGTATTTAGGTTTGCAGTTTAGTTTGTGCTTGCAATTTGGATTGTTGGACAGCTTTAAAACTATTGATCATCTGGTGTAGAAGGGGTTAATGGAGCCAGTGCATGGGGGAACTCCAGATTTACAGTATAATAACTATTTACTGAACATGCAATATAAACATGTATGGCTTTGGAGTTTCAGTTTGTGCATGTAGTTTAGGATCTTTGACCAGCTGTATTGATCATCTGGTATGGAAGAGGTTAATAGAACCACTGCATGCAGAGTTCCCTGCCCATTACTTTTGCAGACTTACAGTTTAATAACTATTAATTAAAATGGGATATCATGGTTTATGTATTTAAGGGTTCAGTTGCTGTGCTTGTAGTTTGGATCCTTGAGCAGCTGTGTAACTGTTGATAATCTGGTTTAGAAGAGGTTAATAGAGGCAGTGCCTATTGCATGTGCAGTTGTACAGTTAAATAACTATTTACTGAAAAATTTATATAAATATAATTATTTCCTAATATAAATATAGCCTTTGGGATTGCAGGTTAATTTGTGCTAGTAGTATGGGATCTTTGACCAGCTGTATTGATCAACTGGTATAAAAGGGGTTAATAGAGCCATAGCATGGCAGTGGTGCTTATCTATTGCTTGTGCAGATTTACAGCCTATGAACTATTTACTGAAGGTTGAATATACAGTAAATACTGTATTTAGGTCTTTATTGTTTTACTTTATTTTCCGCTTGCAGTTTGGATTCTCAAGCAACTATTGATCATCTGGTATGGAAGAGGTTAATAGAGTCAGTGCATGGCGGAGCTCATTGCCCATTGCTTGTGCAGATTTACAGTTTATTGAATATTAATGTTTATGGTTTTGGGGTTTCAGTTTATTTTGTGGTTGTAGTTTGGATGCTTAACCAGCTGAACTATTGATCATCTAGTATGGAAGAGGTTAATAGAGCACGTGTATGGCAGTGGTGCTTATCCATTGCTTGCAGATTTACAGTCTATGAAATATTTACTGAAAGTGGAGTATAATATACAGTATGTATGTCTTTAGAATTTCAATTTATTTTGCACTTGTCGTTTGGATTCTTAAGCAGCTGTGTAACTATTGATCATCTAGTATGGAAGAGGTTAATGCAACCAGTGCATGGCAGAGCCCCATGCCAATTGCTTGTGCAGAGTTACAGTTTTATACCAATTTCATGAAATAGGAATATACTTGTTTATGTCTTTAGGATTGTAGTTTATTTTATGCTTGTAGTTTGGATCATTGACCAGCTGTTTGAATATTGATCATCTGGTATGGAAGAGGTTGATAGAGTGCATGGCAGAGCCCCCTGCCCATTACTTGTATAGTAGTTGTAGAATCCCTGAAGTTCTGGAGTGTGCCCTTCAGATGGAGCTAGCCTTCCTTCAAGTAGTTTAACTCCTAAAGTCATTATAGGGGATGTCAGGAAAGTGATGAAGGGAATTGATAAATATCAGCAGTCCTGTCATTGACTGCTTGTTTGTTACCCTGTGGGATTTTCAAATCTCCCCTTGTGTTTTAAGTTCAAACATCTTTGGAAGGTAGCATAGTGGTCTATTAACATTTTCTGAATAGCACATAAGGTGCTAGAGCGTGCCTCCCTGCAGATGCTGATTTATTTACACTCACTCATAACATGGAATGGAGGAAAATATACAATGTGCTGACACCGAGCTATTCATTTAGATTGAAAGCCCTTTGCAAAACACAGCCCCCAGCAAATATATTTGTTATCTCAAGTTATGTACTGTATTCTTTACAGTGTTGATAGGATGATCTGAATTAGTGGTACTTAGATACCTCTCTTAGTTATTTTTCATCCTGCTTGTTTAATAATTAAAGAGGAATTCCACTTTGGTTAAAGCTGAACTCTGGGCTGAAAAAAAACCCTTTACATTGGAGGCCCCATACGGCAGGGCAGGGGCGGATCCAGGGGGGGCAACAGGGCAATTGCCCCCTCTGAGAGCACGGGCCGGCAGTTCCGCGGGTCTCATTCCGCGGGTGACAGGGCGGGCGAGCGGTTCCACGGGTGACAGCGCGGGCGGTTCCGCGAGTGACAGCGTGGGCAGGCGGTTCCGCGGGTGACAGCGTGGGCGGGCGGTTCTGCGGGTGGGTTCCGTGGGTGACAGCAGGGCGGGCAGTTCAGCGGGTGACAGCGCAGGGGGGGGGGGGGAAGCTGGGTGGCTCAGTGTGTGAGTAGGCTGCTGGCCAATCAGGAAGCCGGTGGGCAGGGGAGCAGGGAGATGACATCATCTCTCACTGCCCTGCATCTCTGCACTGTGCGGGAAGCAGTGGGCAGCAGAGAGATTACATTATCTCTCTGCTGCCTAACTTCACTCTGGGACACAGCAAAAGACCAGTGACACAGCAGGGGACAATCTGCAATGTATGGCAGGCTACGTGGCAAGTGACAATCCGCAATGTGTGGCAGGCTGCGTGGCAAGTGACAATCCGCAATGTGTGACAGGCTGCGTGGCAAGTGACAATCCGTAATGTGTGGCAGGCTACGTGGCAAGTGACAATGCGCAATGTGTGGCAGGCTACGTGGCAAGTGACAATTCGCAATGTGTGGCAGGCTGCATGGCAATTGACAATCCGTAATGTGTGGCAGGCTACGTGGCAAGTGACAATGCGCAATGTGTGGCAGGCTACGTGGCAAGTGACAATCCGCAATGTGTGGCAGCCGAAGGGGCAAGTGACAATCTGCAAAGTGTGGCAAGTGACAATCCGTAATGTGTGGCAGGTCATGTGGCAAGTGACAATCCGCATTTGGTTACAAGTGACGTGGCAAGTGACAATGTGCAGTGTGTGGCAAGTGATGTGGCAAGTGACAATGCGCAGTGTGTGGCAAGTGACAATGTGCAGTGTGTGGCAAGTGACGTGGCAAGTGACAATCCGCATTTGGTGGCAGGCAACGTGGCAAGTGACACCCTCAGGGCTCCCACTGATTCTGCATTATGGTGCGTTGAACCATTTATTTTTGTATTACAATGTAATAATAGAAATAATGTGCTTCAATCATCCTGACACCATAACAACTATGGTGCTGTGATGATTGAAGCGCCAATACCAGCCATTTCTCATATAAATTGCCCCCAAAAAAAACATTTTCTAGCAGTGCCCCTCCCGAGACTAGACCCTGGATCCGCCCCTGCGGCAGGGGTTTAATGAATAAGAGTAATGCCTTGTACACGCGGTCCGAAATTCCGATCGGATTATATTGTTGGAAAATCCGCTCGAAATTCCGCTCGAAATTCCGCCGGAAAAAATTTGAGAGCAGGATTTAAAATTTTCAGACAAAAAAATCTGATTGGACTTTTTCCGATCGTTTGTAGAGAATTCCGATAGACAAAGTGCCACGCATGCTCAAATCAAATTACGAGACCAAAGCTATTGGCTACTAGCCTCTCCGTCACCACGTTCCGAACGATCAGATTTTCTGACAACTTTGTCTGACCGTGTGTATGCAACACCAGTTTTGGACAAAATCCGTCAGAAAAATCCAACAGATTTTGTGGTCGGAATGTCCGACCGTGTGTACAAGGCATAATACTTACCTTATTCCTGGCTCCAGCAGGTTTCCTCCATCCATGCTGGTCCAGTGCTAATGACCCTCAAAGGCGCTCTTAGCCACAGTTTCATGCTCTCTTCCACAAACAATGTAGGCTTAATAGCCCTGCATTGTATGTGATGATGCCGAGGGACCACCCGCTCCCCAGAGCACCAGGCAGAAGAGGACCCTGCTCAAGCTAGCTGGAGAAGGGAGGACAGTAAGTAATATTATATAACCTCTATAGCTATCGCTTAAAATAATGACCATTTACCCTTGTAATGATCATTTACAATGGTCATTTGACCATTTACCAATGCAAGGAGGACCCCAAAGAAACAATTTTTGCAAACAAACCCGGAATTCAGTTTTAAGAAGCAATTAACCCTTGAAATGTGTGTGTGTGTGTGTTGGGGGGATACTGCAAGGACATTTTTTTAATGTCCCGGAGTTCAATCCTACTTATGTTAAGAAAAAAGCAAACCCCTCTGGATGATCTGTGTACATTGCAAAGATTTTAACAAACTTTGTAGCAGAGTCCTACTTTTTTCTGTTCTGATGAAAAAGTTGTTCCACTTAGGCTGGGTTCACATATATGCGAAAATTAATGCATTTTAGACTGCATCCAATTAGCATGACATGTGAATGTGAAAAGCTCTTAATGGAGCCAGTTCACACATGTCGGAGGTGGCCGCGGTGCATTTTTGAAAAGGGTCAGTTTTTGTGTCCGGTTCAGGTGCGAATTCAGGGAAAAATGTGGTCCTGAATCACACCTGAACCGGTGAACACAAACCCGCAGCTGGTCATGTGTGAACCAAGCCTAAGTCCTTTCAAGACTAAGGCTCGATTCACACTGCATGCCCATGTGGCTCACAGCAGGGGTCCTGTGCGTCCTGGTTAACTGTTCCAGGTCCGATTTCAGGCTGAATTTTGGGCTGAATTTGGACCTGAAACAGACCAAAAGACTGGAGCCGGAGCAGAGATAAGTGAACCCGCTCCACAGAGCGCCGGTAACAATCTCCTGCTATTGTGAATTAGATGTGGAGATTCCACATCCAATTCGCAATAGTGCGAACCCAGCCTGATTTCTGAATGGGAAGGTCTAGTTTATTATAACCACCTAGTGAATTTTCAGTATTCTAATGAGCAAAGGTGCAGGGTCGTCATCCCTTTAGAAGCAACCCTTAAGGAGTATCTCACCGAATTCCCATTGCAGAGGCTGGTTAAAATGTTATTTGTATCTTAGTGCAGATTTCGGAGAAAATTAGTGAGCCAATCACACAAGCAGGAAATTACAGTTCTCAATTTGCCATATTGCTTTGACAGTTTTACAAAATTACAGCGTCTTCAGATTGAAATGGAAAAGTAATTTAAGGGGGAAGGAATTTAAGGGTTATATTCTGCTTTAAGTCTTGGGATTGTGGGGGCCGCAAAAAAAAGTTTTTTTGCCTTAAGATGATTTTTTTCCCACAGAGATCAGCTTATTTATTACAGATACTTATAAAGTACACACACACACACACACACATATATATATATATATATATATATATATATATATATATATATATATATATAAGAGCTGCACAATTAATCGTCAAGAATCTTTATTGCGATCTTGACTAAAGTGTTTCACAATTCTTTCTATGCAAAGAATTCTCTCTGCTCTTCTGAAGCCACAGCCCTCAAAAGAAAGGAAGAGAAAAACTGGGCAGTCTGCCAAGAATCTAAATATTCTTTATCAGTTGAACATAAGTATAAACCTTGTAACAATTTGTCAATGGAATAGGCTTCCTGTGTAAGTGAAAAAAGTTTAACCACTTAAACACTAAATCTTTTCTGACATTTGTTGGTTTCAAGTTAAAATAATTTTTTTTTTTTTTGCTAGAAAATTACTTAGAACCCCCAAACATTATATATATATTTAGTAGACACCCTAGAGAATAAAATGGTGGTTATTGCAATACTTTATCTCACACTGTATTTGCGCGGCGATCTTTCAAATGCAATTTTTTTTTTGAAAAAATTACTTTAAGGAAATAATAATAATAAAAAAAAAACTAACCAGTAAAGTTAGCCCATTTTATTTTTGTATAATGTGAATGATTTTACGTCGCGAGAATCATGATCTTTTTATTCTAAGCGAAAAAATCATGATTCTCATTTTCATTCTCAGCACTAATATGCTAATATATATATATATATATATATATATATATATATATATATATATATATATATATATATATATATATATTACATTCACATCAGTCCCTGCACTCAAGGAGCTTATAGTCTAATATTTCTAACTCAAATTCATACATACACGTACTCGGCCCAATTAGGACAGGAGACAATTAACCTAAAAGCATGTCTTTGGAGTGTGGGAGGAAAACCCATACAGGTCAACGCAAACTCCAGGAAGCTAGTGCCATGGTTGGGATTTGAACCGACAACCCTAGTGCTGCTAGGCGTAAGTGAAGCCCATTAGCTTTCATAACAATGAATTACAAAATGGCTTGTGAAATTTTTCATGGTATATTATTTTAAAGTTCAACTCCAGCCAAAACATTGTATTTTGTTTTGGATAGAGCAGAGAAGGATTGGAGCCTCTGTGATATTTTTATGGGCTTTTTTTTTTAGCAAGCATTTACAATCTCTGTGTTCCTGAGCAGGGTGGTCACTTCACAGAGGCTAATCAGCCAATTCATCTGTCCCTCTGCCAAAACACTGTTTTCTTACAAGTATTATCTTCCCTTGCTCCCAGTGCTTTGGGTTATGGTTAAATGTCCGATAAAACATCACACAGTATAAAAGACACTGCTACTTCTAATCTCATCATTCACTTTGGCTATGGGCTTTGCCCCTCTAAATGGCGCTCATGATTTTAAATTCCTTCTCATCAACATATTAAAGGTCCTCTGAAGATCTTTTTCTGTGTTCCTATGAGGCATATTTTCCCTTATTTCATGTTAGGATAAGAAGTGATGGGAAATCACTCCAAATGGGTGCATAAAAAAACAAAAAAAGGTGAAGGGTCAGACCTTCTGGCAATGTTTTTATCGGTTAAAGTGGTCATTTTTCTACCTTAATGCATTCAATGCAATAAGGTAAACAAACCTTCTGGGTGCAGCTCCCCCCCAGCCCCTCTTATACTTACCTGAGCCCCATCTCGATCCAGTGATGTGTATGAGAGCTGGGTCTCTTCCAGGTCTCTCTCTCTCTCCTCACTGGCTCACACAGCAGCGGGAGCCATTGGCTCCTGCTGTTGTCATGGCCAGTAAGCCAATGAGAAGAAAGTGGGGGGGGGGCAAGCCATGCTCTGTATTTGAATGGACAATGTCCATTCACAGGAGTGCGGCTTGGGAGCGAGCCTGCTTGAGTGCCCCCAAAGCAAGAGGCTTGCTATTGGGGATACTTGGCAGGGAGGAGGAGCTAGGAGCACCGGTGGGGGACCCGAGAGGAGGAGGATTGGAGCTGCTCTGTACAAAACCATTGCACAGAGCAGGTAAGTACATTTTTTTTTGCTTTTTTTTTTTTGTTTAACCTTTAGAATCACTTTATGTCATATTGTAGTAGTATGCACTGCATACTACTACATTATGACATACTTACCTACAAATGGAGCCCTTCAGAGATGAACTGTCAGGACTCTCCCAGGTCCTCTGCATTCCTATCTTCAATGGATTTTACATTTGTGTTTTGTATTTTTGGCTGCTTGATTGGCCCGAAGTGACATCACTCCCCATTGCCATGCCACGCAGAGTGACCTGTGAGTGTGGTCTAAGCTGCACGTGTGTGGTATGCAGGGGGGACATTTATGACAGAAGAGACCATTAGGGTCTCTTCTGTTAGAAAAAAAAAACCTGCCTGTCAGTGGATGTCACACCACTTCCTCAAACTCAGTCTATCCAAAACCAAGCTTAAAAGATTTTCTCCCCTACGTACCTCTTTCCCTGACTTCTCTGTCAAGATCGATTGCACAACTATCAGCCAATTCCCACATGCCAAGGTCCTAGGTGTAATCTTGGACTCTGATATATCCTTTAAGCCCCACTTCCAATCACTTTTCAATCTCTTGCCGCCTCAACCTCTGCAACATCTCCAAAATACGTCCTTTTCTAACCAATGACACCACAAAGCTCTTAGTTTACTTCCTGGTCATCTCTTGTCTCAATTACTGCAACTCCTTTCTCATTGGCTTACCTTTACATACACTATCCCCCTTTCAGTCATTCATGAATACTTGTGCCAGGCTTATCCAACTTACCAACTGTCCCATGTCTGCTACTCCTCTCTGTCAATCCCTCCATTGGTTTCTGCTCACCCAACAAATTAAATTCAAAATACTAACAACAACTTTCAAAGCCATTCACAACTCAGCCCCCACCTCTATCACTAGCCTAGTCTCAAAATACTAATCTACTTATTCCCTTATTCCTCCCAAGATCTCCTGCTCTCCAGCTCCCTTGTCACCTCCTCCCATTTTCACCTCCAGGACTTTTCCCAAGCCTCTCCCATCCTATGGAACTCCTTACCCCTATCTGTCTGATTATCTCTTACCCTGTTTGCTTTTAGCCAATCCCGAAAACCCTTCTCTTTAGAGAAGCCTATTCTGCCTCCCCCTAACAACTGTACTTTTAGTTTCTCCATCAGCTCATCATCCAAAGTTATTACCTTTTTGTATTTTGTTTTTGTTTTTTGCAATAAGTTTTTATTGTATACTTAATATGAAGTACAAAGGAATACAAAGTCATATGACATACAATTACAATTAAACTTTTCAGAAAATAAATGACAACCCTCCATTATAGATTGAAAGCTCTAACAAGCAGGGCCCTCTGATTCTTCCCATATTGAATTGTATTGTAAATGTACTGTGTGCTCTCATGCTGTAAAGCACTGCGCCATATAAATAATAGTAATAATAACTGTTAAGTTACTGACTTTACTTCCATTTTAAAGCCCAGTTCCAGTCAAAACTAAGGAAGAGCTTGGGTTCAGTCTTAACTCGTGTTTGGCCAAACCGAGAAGGAATCTATCTGTACCAGGCCAATCAGCTGCAGCTGATTCATTCCCTGCCATGCAGCTGTATGTATACAAATGGGCAGAGATGCCCATGACATCACTGACCTTTTATGGCCCCATGGCCATATTAGGTCAATGACGTTGACCACATGACCATATTAGGCCAATGATGTCCTGCACATGTCATTAATATCCCCATGCTGTTGTGTGTCCCTTCCTGGCTATCTATTATACCATGACCTTTACAATAGGTAAGGGGCAATCTCCTTAAAGGGGAAACATACAGCAAGAAGAAGTAAAGAGGAGTTATAACCTCTATTCATTTTTTCTTGCTTTTTTCTTTCCTTGGACAGATTTTCCCTGACTTTTTGTCTAAAGGTTTAGTGTCACTAAAACAGGAAGTAATGGTGAATCTCTCCAATGGGAACATCAGCAGCAGTTGAAACCTGACAAGGTCTAATGCTTTAGCACTCCATCCAAAACAAACCAATATGTTTTGGCTAGAGTTGGATTTTTAATACAATGACAAAGTACATTTTTATTTTCAAGTATAGGTAACGAGTAAAACATGACCACCTGAATATCAAAATCAAAAACACATGCAACCCACTGAGTCCATGAAATACTCTTGATACTCTGGGATTGATTTACTAAAGAAGTAGAGAATGTTGACTTTGCAAAGTGAGTGTTCTCTGAGCTTAGTAAATGTATGGCTGGGAAGCTGTATTAACTTTGCACATCCATTCATGGGCAGGAGAAATTTCAATAAATACAGAATTTCTTGCCCATGATTGAATGAGGACTATAAACGCATATTTACCTTATATATGAAACTCCGAGCATTCACTTTGCGCAGTGAAGTCTCTGATATTTTAGAACAGTGATGGTTACCTTACTTGATAGAGGGGGCCCTTAAGTGTGGTCCCTGGCATCACCAAAGGGCCACACATGGTATTCAGTGATTGCAATGTCACAGAAAACTATAGACATGGAGCAGGAGATGGTCAGAGACTATGGGCATTCTACAAGAGATGGTCAGAGACTAAATTTTTTCTACAAGAGTTCCCCAGAAATTGTGAACATGATATAGGAGTTGTTGGAGGCTAAGAATATGCTCCAAGGACTGTCACAGACTGAAGGCACATTACATTAGACTTTTAGAAACCACTACAGATTACGGTCCATTTACAAGTCAATGCTTCCACATTTGTACTCTTAGCAGCCTCTTACATAAAAAACCCCCCAAAAAAAACATAAACAGAGATAAGAGATAGCATATAAAATGTTAGGGTAGTGGGAAAGAAATAAACCAAACCAATTATCTGCTAGAAGCCCAGTCTAAAGAATATTTTCTTTGTTGGCTTGAGTAAGCACCAAAACACAGAACACTTTCTTCAAGGGCCTGATAGCTGCACAATAAGTTCTCAGGGGACACACGTTAGGCACTAGGGTTTTAGTAAATGACCCCTTCTGTCTTAAATAACACACATGGTTGTATGTTTACAGGAGTCTATATTCAGATGTTGTATGTGGACGTTTATTGTGGGGTTAGAGGAAAATTAGAGCACTCTTAATATGGGAAGAATATTTACTAAAGAGAATATGTTTTATCCGTTCTGGCACAGGATAGTGACATAGTCAAGTTTCTATTTCTGCTACAAATTTAAAACTTTGGTGGAACTTAACTTTATGTTTCCAAAATTTGCTCCAAAATTAACCGGCAGACCTATGCAGATAGTTGATCAAACATCATATTCACTACTGAAGTTTATGTTCTTTTTGTAATGTTTTTAAGTTTGTGTACACAAGCTCTATCATCAACCGTCATCTATTCTGCTTCTACTTCAGGACTTGCATAGTGATAATTAAGCTAGAAGTATTTATATATCCCCTATCCTAAGTACTAGCAGTCAAACACCATTATTAGAACAGGGATTTGTCCTTTCCCTGACATTGTGAATAGAGCAGGTCTATTATGGCAGAGTTCTGTGATTCTTATGCAATGTCCTGGTACATGCATTGAAAACCTTCACTTACAATATGTAAATTACCATCAAGTGATCTTCAAAAAATTACATTACATGATCCTCCTGTGCTGTTCCTTTTTTCAGAGTTTGCTGCCATGTATAAGGAGATATGACTGAGTTGGCAATATATGACATGACACTGGCGTGGTTGTGTCTAGATCCTAGTCTGCACAAGGATGTAGTCCTTTAAGACCCCTTTCACACTGAGGCAGTTTTCATGCGTTTTAGCGCTAGAAATAGCACCTGTAAAGTGCCTGAAAACTGCCTTTCATTCATTGCAATGGGTGCTTTCACACCCAGGCAGTACGCTTGCAGGACATTAGAAAAAGTTCTGCAAGCAGCATCTTTGGGGCAGTTTGGGAGCGCTGCATACAGTACAGTTTGAAATTGATTATATATATTATAAGGTTTCTTACTGGGTGCAGTTTGATATTCTGTATTAAATTTCAAATTTAAACTTATAGAGTGACGTTCAAGTTTTTAAAATAATAAAGCGCTGCTAGGGTCTTAGGTGACTGTCTTGGGCTCCATTTTTTAGGTTTCGTGATTAATATAGCAGCAGCTACAATCTATGTTTTACCGTGAGCACTGAGGGAGTTGGATTTTTAGTTCTCTAATATCCTGCTCATATTTCTTTTAGTGTGTTTACCATATTACTGTACCATGACTATCTAAATGGACCTTTAGACCCCTTTCACACTGGGGCCACCTGTGTGTTAGCAGTAAAGCTCCACTCGTTTTAGTGCCGCTTGATCGCTGTTTAAGCAACGCTTTTCGGCCGCTAGCAGGGCACTTTTAACTCCAAAGAAAGAGTTAAAAATGCCCCTGTTGTGGCTCTTCTGAAGCGCTTTTCAGGCATTCAATGCAATGGGCAGGTGCCTTTGGGTGAACTTTTTCTAATGTCCTGCAAGCGTACTGCCCGGGTGTGAAAGCACCCATTGCAATGAATGAGAGGCAGTTTTCAGGCACTTTACAGGTGCTATTTCTAGCGCTAAAACGCATGAAAACTGCCTCAGTGTGAAAGGGGTCTTAAAGGGCTTCGGAATCACTGTCCATTCATTGCAATGAGCAGGGGCCTTGAGGGAGCATTGTATACATCGCTCCCAACCCGCACCACAGATGCTGCTTGCAGGACTTTTCCAAACGTCCCACAAGCACACCGCCCGGGTGTTAAAGCACCCATTACAGAGAATTTAACTATGTGACTATGAATGGGAGTGTCAGGGCTGGGCTCAGCCCATCCTTCTCTGAGCTGGCCATTCAGCTGTTGGCTGATTGCCAGCTCCTTTCTCTCCACGGTGACTCAGCTGTTGTTGATCTGCTCGTCGCTCCTGTCTACTTAAAGCCGTCCAGCTCACTTCATCTCTGCCTTCGCCTTTGGTCACATCTCAGAGACTTTTCTCCTGCGTTCCTGTTGAAGACTTGCGGGGCTGATGTCCCTTCTGGCTCCTGATCCTGCTTGCTGTACTACTACATTGTTCTCTGGCTCTATGACATTGGCATTTGCTGACTACCCAATCTGGTTGCTGAACTCTGGCTATGTATTGACTATGCTTACTCTGTTTACCGTTTTATTATTATTAAACAAGTGTGATTAACTGTACTTCTGTCTGATTCATGGTTTCTGACAGGGAGGCCATTTTCAGGCACTTTACAGGCGCTATTTCTAGCACTAACCCCCAATGCAATACTCCCAACTCACACGTTCCTGCCCAAATGGCTGTATCTTAAATTGGTTGCTGAAATGACCAATGGCTGGAACCGACTGCAATCATGAGAAGAAAGTGTCACCAGCACACCAGGATCTACAAAAATGTCCAAAATTTTAATCACATAGTATCAAAAAAACAAATAGAAGCAAAGTTTCTGAGCCACACAGGACCCCTTCATCATGTCACATGCCTGAAGAAGGGGTCTTGCGTGGCTCCGAAATGTTGCTTCTATTCATTTTTGTTGATACTATGTGATTACAATTTTGGACCCAATTTTGGAGATCCTGGTGTGCTGGTGACACTTCCTTCTCATTTCTAACGCTAAAATGCCCGAAACCTGCCTCAGTGTGAAAGGGGTCTAAGGTTTTTTTTTTATTTGCACTGTTTTTGACTAGATGCAGTACAAAACATTATAGCACCATACTGATATTTGCTATTGTATTAGGACATAGCTTACTAAAACAGAGATGCTTGCAGAAGCTAAAATAAGCCCTCAGACACTCCTAAATACACAGACCTTTCTCTTTTCTGCCAGACTTCTAATCTGGTCCTGCTTGTATAAATGGACAATCTGGATGAGAGCGAAAGTATGAGACCAGGAAGTTTAGATATACTGTATATGAGTCTGAGGGAATTTGCAAACATAGTTTGCTGAGTTATGTGGCAGGTGCAACTTATTGTTTCCATAATGAAATAGTAGGTAATAAAAACACTGTTTGGCAAAGTGAAAGTTATTCTTGGACTTAAATTATTTGCAGATATTTCAGTAGTGTGTTCGTCTAGAGGTAGACAGGTTATTGCAGAAGGTGCAGTCATGCCAGCAGACATGTCTCGGAGACAGGATACCTGTCCTTCCTTCCATTGACAACTATAGAGGAGACTAGAAAAAAGAAATAAAGGAAGAAAAGTGAAATGAAAATAAAAGGTAGGATTTTTAAATTGCACTAAGTACTATAACACATACTTGTGAAGGGTGCGAATCATTTAAAACAAGGCTATGGTTGAAGGAACAACGAGATCCATTCATCCCTTAAGTTCATAAAGTACTGTTTGACCAAAAGTAAAAAATATTTTCAGTGGTATGGGGCACTGAACCTTATGGTGACATGTTATAACATGATGGGTGGTGTGCAGTCCTAGAGGCTGCTTACCAACAACCATGGTGTCCTGTTGGACCCTCCAAAGAGTTTATTAAAGCGTTGAAATGATGGGAGCACCACGCTATCTTATACAGTCCTATGAAATATTTTATTTTGCAGCAGCCAATGCGTTTCAAACCCCCCCCCCCCCCCCCGCCCTTCATTAACCACTTCAGCTCCGGACCAATAAACACCTTAAGGACCAGAGGTCTTTTTCCAATTTCGCACTGCGCTGCTTTAACTGGTAATTGCGCGGTCATGCAATATTGCACCCAAACGAAATTTGTGTCCTTTTCTTCCCACAAATAGAGCTTTCTTTTGATGGTATTTGATTGCCTCTGTGATTTTTTTTTTTTTGCGATATAAATGGAAAAAGAGCGAAAATTTTGAAAAAAAAAGATATTTTCTTCTTTTTGTTATAAGAAAAATCGAATAAACTAAATTTTAGTCATACATTGAGGGCAAAATTTATTCAGCCACATGTCTTTAGTAAAAAAAATGTCAATAAGCGTATATTTTTTGGTTTGCGCAAAAGTTATAGCGTCTACAAACTAGAGTACATTTTCTGGAATTTACACAGCTTTTAATTTATGACTGCCTATCTCATTTCTTGAGGTGCTAAAATGGCAGGGCAGTACAAACCCCCCCCCCCCCCAAATGACCCCATTTTGGAAAGTAGACACCCCAAGGAAATTGCTGATGGGTATGTTGAGCCCATTGAATATTTATTTTTTTGTCCTAAGGGATTGAATAATGACAAAAAAATTTTTTTTTACAAAAAGTTGTCACTAAATGATATATTGCTCACACATGCCATGGTTATATGTGGAATTGCACCCCAAAATATATTCCGCTACTTCTCCCGAGTATGGGGATACCACATGTGTGGGACTTTTTGGGAGTCTAGTCGCGCACGGCACCCCGAAAACCAATCACCACCTTCAGGATTTCTAAGGGTGCAAATTTTTGATTTAACTCCTCACTACCTATCACAGTTTCGAAGGCCATAAAATGCCAAAATAGCACAAAACCCCCCAAAATGACCCCATTTTGGAAAGTAGACACCCCAAGCTATTTACTGAGAGGCATGTTGAGTCCATGGAATATTTTATATTTTGCCAAAAGTTGCGGGAATATTACAAACTTTTTTTTTTTTTGCACAAAGTTGTCACTAAATGATATATTGCTCACACATGCTATGGGCAGAAGTCAAATTACACCCCAAAATAAATTCTGCTGCTTCTCCCGAGTACGGGGATACCACATGTGGGGGACTTTTTGGGAGCCTAGCCACGTACGGGACCCCGAAAACCAAGCACTGCCTTCCGGATTTAAATATAAAATGCTACCAAAAAAACTGTTAGCGATCGCAGGGATCAGGCCTGACTCTGCGATCGCTGCAGTTATGTGTTTAGTGTTTTGTAAGTGACAGTGATCGATCGATACTGCACTTGGGTGGGCTGGGCAGAGGGGCAAAACGCAGGTGCTAGCAGGTATCTGGGCTGATCCCGCTAACAATACGTTTTTTTGGAACCCTGAACTGCTGGGGACGCTAGTATAGATCTGATCAGATCAGATATTGATCTGTTCAGATTCTATACCACTACGGGAGGTGTATGCTTTGCGCGTGGGTGTTAGCGGTACTGGCACTAACCTAGCGCTGCCTGGGGCGACGCAGACCCTGACCCTAAAACCTAATTGATATCACCCGCCGGGTGATCAGGGGGTTAAACCTTTATTGGGTAATAAATGGTGGGTGCCCTGATGCTATAAAAAGCAAACTAACCAGAGTCACCCATAACACTTATACGGTGATCAGTGGTGAAAGGGTTAACTAGGGGCAATCAGGGGGTTCAAATTTTTATTAGGTAGTATATGGGGGTCCCTGGTGCTATATAAAAACCTGACGGGGAACCTAAATAACTAACTGGCTAACCAGCGTCACCAGTGACACTTATACTGTGATCGCTGGTGAAAGGGTTAACTAGGGGCAATCAGGGGGTTAAAACCATTATTGGGTAGTATATCGGGGTACCTAGCGCTATAAAAACCTGGCGGTGAACCTAAAAAAATAACTAGCTACCTAGCGACAGTAGCGACACTGATGCAGCGATCAGAAAAATTATCGCTTAGTGACACTGGCAAAAGGGGGTGAAAGGGTTAACTAGGGGCAATCAGGATGTTAAAACCATTATTGGGTAGTATATCGGGGTACCTAGCGATATAAAAACCTGGCGGTGAACCTAAAAAAATAACTAGCTACCTAGCGACAGTAGCGACACTGATGCAGCGATCAGAAAAATGATCGCTTAGTGACACTGGCAAAAGGGGGTGAAAGGGTTAACTAGGGGCAATCAGGATGTTAAAACCATTATTGGGTAGTATATCGGGGTACCTAGCGATATATAAAAACCTGGCGGTGAACCTAAAAAAATAACTAGCTACCTAGCGACAGTAGCGACACTGATGCAGCGATCAGAAAAATGATCGCTTAGTGACACTGGCAAAAGGGGGTGAAAGGGTTAACTAGGGGCAATCAGGATGTTAAAACCATTATTGGGTAGTATATCGGGGTACCTAGCGATATAAAAACCTGGCGGTGAACCTAAAAAAATAACTAGCTACCTAGCGACAGTAGCGACACTAATGCAGCGATCAGAAAAATGATCGCTTAGTGACAGTGGCAAAAGGGGGTGAAAGGGTTAACTAGGGCAATCAGGATGTTAAAACCATTATTGGGTAGTATATCGGGGTACCTAGCGATATAAAAACCTGGCGGTGAACCTAAAAAAATAACTAGCTACCTAGCGACACTAGCGACACTGATGCAGCGATCAGAAAAATTATTGCTTAGTGACACTGGCAAAAGGGGGTGAAAGGGTTAACTCTAGGGGCAATCAGGGGGTTAAATCTTTATTGGGGGGTGATAGGGGGCTACCCTGGACCTAGCACTAACTGCCCTGACAGTTTTTACTTTTACAACTGACACTGAATGCATTGATCAGTAAAGAAATGATCAATGCAATCAGTGACACTGTGACTGGGGGGGGGGGGGCGGGGGGGATCGGGGGGCGATCGGGGGGGGGGATCGGGGGGGTTTGTGTACCTATGTGTACCTATGTGTCAGTGTAGTGTTTTGGTGCACTTACTTTTAGTCTTCTCCTCGTAGTCCGGTCAAAAAGACCGCCCGAGGAGAATGACATCACTTCCTCCTTCCAGTGTAAACAATACACAGTGGGAGGAAGTTCGTCATTGGCCAGGAGCGATTGAGAGGGGGTGGCCAGAAACCAACGGCCATCCCCTCATCAAGGATCGCTCCCGGAGGGAAACGGACCGCCGTATCCAGCGGGAGGGGGTCCGATCGGACCCCCCACCCGCTGGAAGGCAGGCACGTACATCTACGTGCTTGTGCCTACCTGTGCCATTCTGATGACGTATAATGGCAATACGGCGGTCCTTAAGTGGTTAAGCAGATGCCGTCCCTTAAAATCTGAATTTAATGAATGCTAACAAATAAAGATTGGGAAGACAATATTGTCAGATCCAGATTTCTGCATCTAGAGATATAGGCCATGGTCTACGGTAGCAGGCTACCAGGGGTTGAACACAGCTGCCCATACATTATATTGTTCCCTGTTAGTAAAAAATTCCCATGTATAATAACACACAGTTGTAAAGGAACAGACAGACAGACTGACCTTAGGCCTTAGATGTGGTGGCTGTATGTTTCCTTTTTTCTGGCTTATTTCCTTTATTTTCACTTGGTAGCCCTGCCTGTAAGGCACTTCCTGTCCTAGGGTAACAACACTCAACATTACTGTATCATAAGTATTGTCAACCTAGACGTATTAGGACTACAGAACATCTCCTATTACTATATAGCAGATATAACAAAATGCTTTCAATGGTATATTTAACCACTTTCAGACCGGACCAATTTGCTGGTCAAAGACCAGACCACTTTTTGCGATTCGGCACTGCGTCGCTTTAATTGACAATTGCCTGGTCGTGCGACGTGGCTCCCAAACAAAATTGACGTCCTTTTTTTCCCACAAATAGAGCTTTCTTTTGGTGGTATTTGATCACCCCTGCGGTTTTTATTTTTTGTGCTATAAACAAAAATAGAGCGACAATTTTGAAAAAAACGCATTATTTTTTACTTTTTGTTATAATAAATATCCCCCAAAAATATATAAAAAAACATTTTTTTCCCTCAGTTTAGGCCGATACGTATTCTTCTACATATTTTTGGTAAAAAAAATCGCAATAAGCGATTATTGATTGGTTTGCGCAAAAGTTATAGCGTTTACAAAATAGGGATAGTTTTATAGCATTTTTATTAATAATTTTTTATTATTTTTTTTTTACTAGTAATGGCGGCGATCTGCGATTTTTATTGTGACTGCGACATTGTCGGGGACCCATCGGACATTTTTGACACATTTTTGGGACCATTGTCATTTATACAGTAATCACTGCTATATAAATGCAGTGATTCCTGTGTAAATGACACTGGCAGTGAAGGGGTTAACCAGTGGGTGGCAGTGTAGGGGTTAAGTGTTCCTAGGGGGTGTGTTACTAACTGTGGGGGGGTTGGGCTTTCATTTAGTGTACACTGATCTCTGCTCCAATCACATGGAGCAGAGATTAGCGTCACTAGTTGCTAGGCAGAATGGAAAAATGTTGTTTACACAGCATTTCCTCCATTCGGCCGCTCCGTGAGACGATCGCGGGGATGCCCGCGGCGATCGAGTCCGCGGGTCCCGCGACCGGACTCACGGGGGTCCCGACCAGCGCTGGCGGCGCGCTCCCGATGGCAGGGCGGCATCGGATATTGGACGTACCTGTACGCCAATATGCCTGCCCGTGCCATTCTGACGACGTACATCGTCGTGCGCTGGTCGGGAAGTGGTTAAAGTGATATTAACCACTTGCCACCCGCAATATAGCAATATGACGTCAGTAAAGTGGTTGCAATATCCTGACTGGATGTCATATGACATCGCCAGGATATCAAGCCGCTGCGCTACCCCGGGTGCCACCTATCAGTGCTCATCCATGCCCATCTGTGCCACCTATCAGTGCCCATCTGTGCCACCTATCAGTGCCCATCAGTGCCACCTATGTGTACCCATCAGTGCTGCATATCAGTGCCACCTATCAGTGCCCCATCAGTGCCACATATTAGTGCCTATCATCAGTGCCACCTCATCTGTACCACCTCATTGGGGCCACGTCATCAGTGCCCATCAGTGCCACCTTATCAGTGCAGCCTCATTAGTGCCCATCAGTGAAGGAGAAAACGTACTTATTTCAAAGCTTTGTAACATAAACAAAAAAAACAAATTTTTCTTTTCAAAATTTTCGGTCTTTTTTTTTATTTGTTTAGCAGAACATAAAAATCCCAGAGATGATCAAATACCACCAAAAGAAAGCTCTATGTGTGGGAACAAAATGTAAAAATGTAGTTTGGGTACAGTGTAACATGACCGTGCAATTGTCATTCAAAGTGCGACAGAGCTGAAAGCTGAAAATTGGTCTGGGCAGGAAGTTGTATAAGTGCCCGGTATTGAAGTGTTTAAAGGCTTTTTTTATTCACAAAACAACAAATATGTTGTACTTACCTGCTCTGTGTGGTTTTGCACAGAGCAGCCCGGTCCTCTTCTTCTCGGGTTCCTTGCCAGTGCTTCTGGACCCTCCCTCCTGCCCAGTGCCCCCAGGGCAAGCAGCTTGCAGTGGGGGGCACCTGAGCCACGGCCCTCTTTGTTTATTCACACACAGAGCCATGGCTCAGCCCCACCCCTCTCACTCCTCATTGGCTCACTGCCTATGATTGACAGCAGCAGGAGCTAATGGAAGGCTAGGGGGACCTTTTTAAGCAGCACACTGCCACTTGTACATTCTGCATATGAATTGCATTGCTACGGAACCATAAACTGCAAGGCATTTTCTGATGATATGAGGTGGAGATCAAGATGTCACCACCCTGCCTCTCTACCTTGTCTCACAGAGAACACTTTGCATTCATTGAGAAAATGCAAAGTGTTCTGTAAATGGCACCCGTGCCAAGTGTGCAACCTCCAATCCTCACTAAGCAGCAGGGTAGCAGCTTAGCTTAGGAAGCTGGTGGAGACCACTGTTGTTATTGTTTTCTGCCTGAAACTGCTGGCTTCCTGGCTAACACTAGTTTTAATACCTTTTTAAATCACTAACAAGGAACAAGTGTGCAGCATGTGAATACAGAAGAAAATCAGATCTGATATGTGTGACTAGGAAACCTTTAAAGCCGAACTCCAGGCATTATATTTTGTGCATATTTACTAGCTTGGCACTATTTAAGACAGGCCATAGATGATGTGATTTTCTTTCTGTGGTTGCAGGAAAGAAAATCACTTGATTCCCCCATCAACACAGTCAGTGCTAATGGAAGAATCTCTCCTGTAGAGCTATTGTGTTCTCCTGGCAGGGATGACAGGGTGGTTGGGGGCCTGAGGAGCCATTCCTACTGGGAGAACACAGTGATTATTGCTAGTGCCTATAGCCGCTGGCAGTAGTTGCATATAAAAATCCGACATGCTGGTTGTACCCAAGTCGATCGATGGATCTACATGGGTGCAACCAGCCTGCCCATGGCATTTCAAATTCCCAATAAGCGGATATTGATTGGTTTACACAAATGTTATAGCATCTACAAACTGTGAGATATATTTATGGAATTTTTATTAAATACATTTTTTTTTACTAGTAATGGAGGCGATTAGCGACTTAGGCAGGTCATCCATGGGTATTATACATGGGTCAAATCATGAAATAATTTTCTTTCAAAAATCTTATCTAAGAATTTTTGTTCGTATTCGGCACCATTAGTGGGCTGCAGCAACAGCCGATTTTCGTGTGGCAATCAGATTTGAGTAATTGGACATGCTGGAATTTTTTTGAAAAACAATAATGATGGGAGAATCGTGCGAGAAATGTAATCGAAAAAGAAATGTGCATGCGCAAGAAAAGAAAATTCTCGGAAAGAAAAGAAGATTCCTAGCCACAAAAATTATTTTCTGTAGCAACATGAGGTGAAATTGAAGGCTTGGTTGGCTGAATTTCGAAGTCAATGGTGGCATCACCATATCACAAAACGCCCAAATTTTCAGATTTTTAAAAGAAAATTATTTCAAAATTGGCCAGCCTTATAGCGGGAGTGCGATATTGGGAGAGGACAATTGGACACTAATGCCGCATACACACGATCGGAAATTTGGCCAGCAAAAGACCGATGAGAGTTTTTCGTCAGAAAATGCGACCGTGTGTAGGCTCCATCGGAAATTTGCTGGCGGAATGTATGCAAGCAAAAGATTGAGAGCATGTTCTCAATTTTTGCAATGGAAAAAGTTTCGATCGAAAATCCCGGTCGTCTGTAGCAATTCCGATGCGCAAAATTCCTACGCATGCTCGGAAACAATTCGGCGCATGTTCGGAAGCAGTGGACTTAATTTTCTCACAGTGTTGTGCATCACCGCGTTCTTGACGGTTGAAAGTTCAGCGAACTTTTGTGTGACCGTGTGTATGCAAGCCACGCTTGAGCGGAATTCCGTTGGAAAAACCATCATAGCCTTTTCTGACGAGAATTCTGATCGTGTGTACGCGGCATAACTGACACTTTTGATACTTTGCAGGAATCAGTGACACAAATACAGTCATCAGTGCTAAAAATATGCACAGTGACCGTACTAATAATACTGGCTGGGAAGGGTTTAAACCTCTAGGGAGATCAAAGGGTTAACGGTGCGCCTAGCCAGTGTTTTTATGTAAACAGTGAGGTCTGGCTTGCAGGAACACAGAATCCATCCCCCCTGTCAGAACGACGATCTGCCTTGTTTACATCTGCATTCTGTTTGTATTACCGACAATCGACGGGGGCAGGAGGACATCAAGTGTCCGGCATCCACAGATCAGCGCTTGCTGTGAATATTCACATCAGAAGCGGCCTGCTGGCGGCGTGCACATGCCCCCTGCAGGCCAAAGTACATATGCGTGATTCTGCACAGGAGAGCCGTCCTGTACCAGTAAACCTGATATGAGGCAGACGGGAAGTAGTTAACACTGATTGCATTGTTGGTGTGGTCATACCCAGAATGACTTCACACTGCTGTGTTGTGATTTGATCGGTGGAGAAGTGAGAAGAACATTTAGCTGTTTTTCGGACCCAGAGGGAAATAAACATACTAGGCACTCTAGGAAAGCGTACTTTTCATAGTTTCCTTTGTATATTTGTTTTGACTTTCCTAATCCCCAGTTTGATATGATCCTTTTAATAAACACCAGTTCTGATCCAGCCCCTCGAAGAGGATCTCCTGTGGGCTGCGATTAGAGGGTTTGATAACAATTTGACAAGTTGTTTTACTTATTGAAAATTGACCGCTAAGCTCATATGTTTTCATTTCATTTGTCTAGACGGCACACTTATCTGTTTTTTTCTCTCTGAGCTGTAGACTATACTAGAGTTTCTTGATGACCATTTTCCACAATAGTTCGGGGTGCAAATAAAACGCTGGCTGAGCTGTTCGCGTTCAGTCTTCTGGAATGTTAGTAAGAAGGTGGAATCGCATATTGCTCTGTACGACGTTAATCAGCTCTGTTTGGCAGTCCTCATTTTCCTGTTATTCATGAACAATTGCTTTGCATGTGATTAAACTTAGTGACGCTTATTCTGGCCCAGCCACAGTCAGCACTGTGCTTCACCACTTTGTTCTCATTCCTTTATCCAGACTGTACCAGGGACATGACTGTCAGAGAAAATGCAGACAGTTATAGGCCCTTTTCTTAAGCTGGATACACATTATACAATTTTCTTCCTTTTTTTTCCTTCAGATTTACCAAATCCATATTAATGTCTAACATTAAAGCCTCGTACACACGATCAAATTTTCCAAAGGGAAATGTATGATGAGAGGCTGTTGGCAGAAAATCCGACCGTGTATACGCTCCATCAGACAATTTTTGTCGGATTTTCCGCGGACAAATATTGGATGGCAGGTTTTCAGCGGACAAATGTCTGTTGTCGGATTTTCCGAGCGTGTGTACACAAGTCCGTTGGAGAAAAGTCCAAAGTACAAACACGCATGCTCGGAAGCAAGGATGAATCAGAAGCGGTTGGTCTTGTAAACTAGCGTTCGTAATGGACAATTAACATTCGTGACGTGACAAATTATGAAATCTTGAAATGCAGCGCACATTCTCTTCTTCTTTAATGGGATAATAATGAAGCTGCTTTGCTGGTGATACTGATGGAGTTATAAAGCCCCATACACACTATTACCCTGTACAAACGGTCTGACTTTCCGACGGAAAATGTGCGATTGGATCTTATTGTCAGAAAATCCGATCGTGTATGGGCTCCATCTGACTTTTTCCATTGGAATTTCTGACACACAAAGTTTGAGAGCAGGATCTATAATTTTCTGACAACAAAATCCGATTGTTTAAATTCCGATCGTGTGTAGACAATTCCAACGGATAAAGTGGCATGCATGCTCAGAATAAATTAGGAGACAAAAGCTATTGGGTACTGGCCCATTTATAGTCCCGTCGTACGTGTTCTACATCACCGCGTTCTGAACGTTCGGATTTTCCCAGAACTTTATGCGAACGTGTGTATGCAAGACAAGTTTGGGCCAAAATCCGTCGGAAAAAATCTGACGGATTTTGTTGTCAGAATGTCCGACCGTGTGTACAGGGCATATCAGTTTTTTCTTCAGATTTGCCAAAACCATATAATATGAGGTCAAACCATAGGAGTTACAATTTGTATGCAATCAGGCAGGAAATCTGCAGAAAATCTGATAGTGTGTATGGGGCATTACAAACAAATTTTCAATGGCTTTTTTTCTAGTGATATCAAGAATAATCTTATTTTTGATTTTTGATTTTTTTTGGGCAAGTTACCCCAACACCATTATCCTGTAGTTTTTAATATCAAAGATACAACTATATTGGTGTCCCTTGTCAATTTTACATTGTATTTTTTAAAATGTAACTGCCTACTCCCAAACTGTCATCTGAAGTAAAACACATAGCCAAGTATTATTCTACACAATTGTTTTTATTGTGCATTGAAAAAAGAAAACAAATAAAATTACACATGCTATCTGCCAATAGAACTTAACCAAAAAGTGCATTCCATGCATCCACAAATATAGAAAATATACCAAATCAAATCATTATTCAACCCAAAAAATAATGTCAAAGCAATAACTCCAAGGCAAATAATACATAACACGTTATCTCCTCCGATTCCACAAAATGGCTGATTGACAAACGGGCGTTCATAAACAAACTGAAAAGCATAAAATGAAAAGTGCGAAATGAAAACTTCTACTAACACGAAATTAGCAGAAGGAGCCCAAAGGGTGGCGCTAAAGAGCTGAAAAAACATGTAGTACGTCACTACGTTCGTGACTGTTGGCCAACAATTATTTGCCGTGTGTATGCAAGACAAGTTTGGGCCAACGCCCTTCGGACAAAAGTCCATGGTTTTGTTGGCCAACAATCCGATCGTGTGTACGAGGCTTTAAAGTTTCAATTTGTATGCAATTAGGCAGGCCCTTGCACTACATGGTTTTGGTAAATCTAAAGGAAATCAGACAACAAAAGTTGTATAGTGTGTATGGGGTCTGAGTATTAAGGCCCGTACACACAACCAGAACATCATACGAAAAATACCGCTTTCTAAAGCAATCGTGTGATAATCTGATTGTTAGTACATAGCTTTCACGAATCGATCACGAAAATTCATGCGAAATTATCCGATTGGACAGGCACAACAATTTTGCTTGTATGATACCAGATCGTAGGAGTTTTGTTTAAGCAGTGCAGTTGTTGTTCGAAAATACAATATAAATACAATGCAATACATTACATAGTTGCATAGTAGGTGAGGTTGAAAAAAGGTTGAAAGTCCATCAAGTCCAACCTATGTGTGTGATTATATGTCAGTATTACATTGTATATCCCTGTATGTTGTAGTCATTCAGGTGCTTATTTAGTAGTTTTTTGAAACTATGGATGCTCCCCGCTGAGACCACCTTCTGTGCAAGGGAATTCCACATCCTTGTGGCTGTTATGCCACGTACGCACGGTCAGATTTTCCAACGGGAAATGTTCGATGTGAGCTTGTTGTCAGAAAGTCTGACCATTTGTATGCTCCTTCGAACATTTGCTGTCGGAATTTACGGCCACAAATGTTTGAGAATAGGTTCTCAAATTTTCCGCCAACTTCACTTGCTGTCGGAAAGTCAGATCGTGTGTACACAAGTCCATCTCACAAATGCTCACGTGTGCTCGGAATCAAGCAGAAGGAGCCACACTGGTTATTGAACTTCCTTTTTCTCGGCTCGCCGTACGTGTTGTACGTTACCACGTTCTTACGTTCGGAATTTCCAACAACGTTTGTGTGGCCGTGTGTATGCAAGACAAGTTTGAGCCAACATCCTTCGGAAAAAATCCACGGTTTTGTTGTCGGAAATTCTGATCGTTTGTACGCGGCATTACAGTAAAGAACCCTCTACGTAGTTTAAGGTTAAACCTCTTTTCTTCTAATTTTAATGAGTGGCCATGTGTCTTATTAAACTCTCTTCCACAAAAAAGTTGTATCCCTATTGTGGGGTCACCAGTATGGTATTTGTAAATTTAAATGATATCCCCTCTCAAGCATCTCTTCTCCAGAGAGAATAAGTTCAGTGCTCGCAACCTTTCCTCATAACTAATATCCTCCAGACCCTTTATTAGCTTTGTTGCCCTTCTTTGTACTCGCTCCATTTCCAGTACATCCTTCCTGAGGTTTGGTGCCCAGAACTGGACAGCATACGCTAGGTGCGGCCGGACCAGAGTCTTGTAGAGACACTTTCAAATTTTTATTCTGTCGTACGAGAATTTTTGTATCTTTAGTAGCCTCTTCATTTTCGATATTAGACTAGCTTTCAAAAAAAAATTATTGACAATCATTCGTCCGATAATCTCATTGTGTGTACCAGGCATTAGTCTTATAAAGCCCAACTCCAGGAAAACTGCAATAGTTAAATGTTCATTTACTGTAGGTCTACAGATAGTAGTTTTACTTACCTGATCCTTGTTTCCACACCAGCCGGTGCTGCCCTATGCTTTGGCTGTAGATTGTCCCTCAGTGTCGCCACACCCAGTGCAGGGCTATGGTCCCTACATTGGTCTTGATAAGGTCAGAGGATCACCATGGCACAGAGGAGGAGAGGCTTTGGGGACTGGTACTACATCAGAGAGAAAACCTTTGGGAGCAGAGGATCAGGTAGGTAAAGCTGTTATTATTTATCTAGACCTAAACAAGCATTTATTAGGGCAGTTTCACATTGGGGCAGTGAGAACATCGGTGGTAAAGCGGCGCTAGTTTTAGTGGCACTTTACTGTCATTTTATCTACGCTTTTCAGCCGCTAGTGGGGCAGTTTTAACCCCCGCTAGCGGCCGAAGAAGGGGTTAATACTGCCCGTGTATCGCCGCTGCCGAAGTGCTTTGCAGGCACTTTGGCAGTGGTGCCCATTCATTTCAATGGGCAGGTGCATTTTAGGAGCGGTGTATACCGCTCCCAAAGGTGCGGCTTGCAGGTCTTTTTTTAACGTTCCGCAAGAGTAACACTCCAGTGTGAAAGCAATCGGGCTTTCACATTGGAGGGACAGAAGAGGTGCTTTACGTGCGCTATGCAGGTGCTATTTTTAGCGCTAAAATGCCTGTAAAGCGTCTCAGTGTGAAAGTAGCCAAAGTAGGACTATAGTCAAAACTTTTTTTGTTTTGTTGGATAGAGCAAGGGAAGGTTATGACCCGTGTCAATTTTTTTTCGCCATTGCGGAGATTTGTTTTTACTTCCTGTCTTATAGCCAAACAGAAAGTGATGCCCCATACACACTATCTGTTTTTCTGCTGAGTTTTTCCTTCAGATTTACCAAAACCATATGAGGTCAAACCTTAGGAGTTTCAATTTGTATGCAATCAGGCAGGCCTTTGCACTGCATGGTTTTGCTAAATCTGAAGGAAAAATCCCTAAAAATTAAGGGAATTTCTTGGGGACCCCCTGGTCACCAGAACTAGTATCCCCATTTGGGCGGGTTCTCCTCTATTACTTTTCTGGGGGCAACTCAAAATTTGGGATTCTCTTTTACTTTCAATTTCAATGATAATGGTAAATAGGGCTTCACATTGAACATTTTTGGATGAACAGTGCGTGAGCAGGGTGCAGCAAAGTGTGTTGGCGAGCAGAGATTACACGGAGGCCGAGGTGAATGAGAGCAGTGTATTAACAAAGTCCCAACAATGCACAATTAGGCCCAGTGGGTAGGCACAGCCAACCGGAGCCAGTTACAAAACTGTAGCAGGGAAATGTTATCTTGAGATGATGCCATCAGCTTATGCAACGAGGCGCGGGAATGGGGCCTGGTCGGTTCTCACCCACATGGGAGGCTTCCTAAAGTGGTGACAGCCTAGTCCCTGCACTTTCCCTCGTCTATAGTAGATGGGGAACCTGTCGCTACGCTAACCACTTGCATAATGTGCGACAAACCTTGGAACCAGTGTCTTAAATAGACACTGCCCTGACCCAAGATGGCAGCCGAGGTCACAAGGTGCACCAGCGTCCAATAGAAGAACTGTCTCCCAAGTGACCATAGGAAATCACAAAGGAACCAAGTTCCTCACACCTTCCTTCCCCTTCTGCATTGCAGCTTCGGTTGAGCACCACCTATAGTAGTACAGACTGCATCTACCTACAAGTGTCTTTACCCAATCAGATGCAGGCAGTGTTTGAGTATCCTGACAGCTGTGGGTGCTGGCTGTCAGAATATACAGTAGCTGGCACTGCAGATTTGCCCATCCATACTGTTTAGCTGGAAGGGGGTAATCAAGTGATTTCTCTCATTTAGCCCACAGGCCTGAACAAGAGAAATCTCTAAGTTGAATTTCAGGTATGACAAGTTTTACATAGTTATATTAGTCTACCAAAGTAAGAATGTATGTGCCATACCCGTGGGAGGCTTGTGGATGCTGGAAATTGCTGAAGTATGCAACACTAATACAGTGATTTGTACTAGCTACTGGGTTCTGTGCTAAGAATCTGCCCTGCTGCTTAATGGACACAGGAGGTCGCCCACTCAGCACAGATGCCATTTAGGGAACAGTTTTCATTTTCTCAAAATTTTTCTGAGGTGAATAGGTGGGGTGTTGACATCATGTTCTCTACCTTGTCCAATTAGAGAACACTTTGCATTTATTAGAAAATGGAAAGTGTTCTGTGAATGACACCCTTGCTGAGCAAGCACCCTTCTGTGTTCAGTGGTGCCTACTACAGTGACCTTACAGGTATGGCATATTCATACTTGCATTGGTCCAAGCTGGGCCAATGTAACTATATAAAAATTGTCATGCCTGAAATTTAACTTTAACGCATTTGACCGGCTTAATTTGTAAACTTTGTTTTCTTCATTCCATAAACCAGCAAGACTGTGGTATGTTATTGGATAGTGGCACATTTTCTTCTTCAGTCATGTATTTTCATTTTTTTCTTCGCATGCTACCATACTGTGTCAAATTTTGAACATGTGCCAACTAGACCACGCAGAGCTGGGTGTGTGCCAAAGTTTTCCATAGGGCTGACATTTTTTTCTTTTTTATTTCATTTACAGTATAAATGAGGATGGAAAGGTGTGTTGACTACAAGTTGTCCTCTGGGATGCTGGCAGCATGCATAATTATATCACTGACTGTTCCATCTTCAAGATATCAGGTGGGTGAAATCCATGCCTCCCAATGTTCTGAAATTGGAAAGAAGGAGACTTCTAATGCAAAATATTTAGGCAAACAAGTCCTCAAATCATGAAGACAAAACTTTGTGCATTCACTATGGCCAACATAAGCATGAAAGAAAGTATAACAAATATACACTAAATGGGCAAACATATGTAGACAACTCTCTAAATTATTCAGTTGTTTCGAGTAAAGTACTTGTATAGCTAAATCATACAATACAAAGATGTTTTACACAATTGGGTGCCTCCAACCTGGTGGCAAAAGTTTGGGGATGGCCTTTTACTGTCCCAGCAGAACCATGCCTCTATGCACAAGGACAAGTCAATAAAGATATGGTTTGATGAATTTGGTGTAGAACTTGATAGGCCCGCACAGAATCCTCTTCTCAATAACTGAAAACCTTTGGGATGAACTGGAATGACAATTGCGTGCCAGGTCTTTTCATCCAACATTGGTACCTGACCTCACAAATTGGCTAAGTAGGTGAAAATTCTCACCAACACATTTTAAAACCCAACACTAGGCACAGAAATTTTAGTAAGTTCTAATGTGTAATCAAATGTTACTTCTGCTCAGCTGTAACACATGGCTAGATTGCTGCACTGTACTTTAAAAAATAATACTTTTCTTTACGCTAGATAGCATAACTCCAACTTCTTGCCTGCTCCTGATATGAGAGCTGCCCCTCTCATAGACTGTATCGCTATTCTCGATTTTCTGCCACCCTTCCCTTGGCCATTTACTGAATACACAGCGTTGCTTGTATTATACCTGAGCATAGGTAACATTTGCTTACACATTAGAACAGATGTGTCAAACTCAATTTCATTGCGGCCACATTAACATTATGGTTGCCCTCAAAGGGCCGGTTGTATCCGTAAGACTATATAAATGTATCTACTCTTTATCATATTAAATAATTGCCTCCACATTTGACTGGTAATAACGTAAGACTTAAACTATGACTGGCAGGTGCAGACAAGCATGGAGGCCACTCACACTCCTACTGCAGATGATGCAAGTCTGAAAAGGATGGTCGCACACTGCTGGTATCATCCATAAAAAAATGGCCAGGCAGAACATGGTTCTATCATGGTGTTCTATCCGAGCAGTCTCCAATAAAGTTTATTGCTAATGATATCAGCAATGTGTGACCCTCCTTTTCAACTGGCATAAAATTGTATTATTCTCATAATTATAAGCATATGTCCAAAGCACCCTCCCCCTTTAATTCAGATGTCAAGAACCACCTCCGCCATCAGAAATCAAGAGTCCCCCACCCTCCCTTAGATCACAGTGCACCCCCCTCACCTTGTGCTGCTGTTGGGAAGAAACTGGGGACGGGGCCGCAGGAGAGGTGTGAGGGCCACATGAAATGGCCTGAAGGGCTGAATTCAGCCGTGGGCCTTGTGTTTGATACATGTGCATTAGAACATATCGAAAACCTTTGGCCATATGGTATATCACTTACACTGTTTTTTTTCACAGGCCTCTCACTAAAAGAGGATAGTTGGAAGATATATAAAAAGTTGTAAAATGTATGAGATATATTCAAAAATGGAGACACTGGAAAAATGACAGGACGATTAATATAACAAACACTTTATAACTGTCTGCCACTTTGGTGTAGGGAAAATGTCATAGCAATCAAAATGAATATGCAATGAAATATAATAGGGAACAGTTTTCTTTTTTTTTCTTTTTTTTATTCTAGCTTTCCATAACACACAAATTAAGCTTCCAGAAAATATGGCTTCCAGGAGCCAATAGACACAGTTTTCTGCCATATCTATGTGTGGCAATTTCATTGCTGTCCTTCAGGCTGGGGTATCAGCCAAAAAGAACAGCCTCTACCCACATTAAGAGTCTGCTGCTGTAATTATAGCCTAAGCTAATTTTAGGCTTGGCGTCTCTTAACTTTGGAATTACAAAATTCTTCATATCAAGACTATTGAAACGGCATATGTTATCGCAATAAAATCCTTTGGTTGGCTATGTCTGCTCCAGTAGTGCCCCTCCTTGCCTATGTTTCAGATTTATGCCAACTTTTCCCAACATTTACTACATGCTTCGCCCAATAAGGCATGTATACCATATTTTTAAAGCCCTTCATAAAATTCTAATTTGAAGAATATTGTTTTTTGCTGGGATTCTCTAAATGAAAAGTGGACCCCATCTAAGTATTTCTTCATGCCATGCTACTCCTTCCAACAAGTTAGGCAAGCCATAAATGCCAGTTTGCACATGGAATATATGCATCTGTTGCTACTTAATGAGTGTGACATTATTGATCCAATGCTGAGAGCTAGACATTCTGTTAACTTCAGACATCAAAATATAAATGTGACATTGGGTAGCTGCTCAAGTACCATACATGGATTAGTAGACAGCCTTGGTTGCTCTCTAAACCTAAGATGAGACATACAAGTAAGTTGGATTAATAAAGTTGTAAGCCTAATAAAATATTTAACTAAACTTCAGCTTTAACCGCAGCCTCTGATACAGAGGAAAGTTGCGCCACCCACCCGTCCCATTCTACTCTCTCCACCACTCACACAAGTTGTGCCATTACAATCCCTCAGTGCATTGCCTTCTGTGAATGGGTGGAGGAGCACTGAATGACAGATTTCCCTTGCCTATTCAAAGAAAACGATGCATTGTGAAATTGTAGCAGAGTGAGTCCTGTGCATAAGAGAGTCAGAGAGTGGTGCAACTTTTTCTCTGTAGCAGAGGCTCCCACAGTGCTGGAAGACAGCCACTGAGGACGTTATCCCACAACCGGAAGGTAATGGGATACATGCCATTACATATACAGTAACTAATATGTGTGGTGCTATAGCTCCCAACTGTCCCTGATTTTGAGGGACTGTCCCTCATTTGGGAATGAGGGACAGTCATTTTCCTCCTCAGTTGTCCCTCATATCAAAAAGTGTTTCCCAGTGCTAAACGTTTCACCCTATTTCTAAATTGCTGCATTTGTAAATTCCAAAAACCAATATAAAGAAATAGTAGGGGTAAAAAGGTGAGTTTAACCAATATTTCTTTTTTATACAAGTCTCCTAATTGGGGCATGACAGGGGTTTGTGTCCTAAGTCTATATACTTTTGCTCATAGTTGTCCCTCATTCCCAAATTTAGAAAGGTGGGAGGTATGCTATAGCCTACCAAAGAATATATACTAAACAGCTTTAAAAATACCCACTTAGCTGGTAATTCAGATTAGAAGCAAACAATGCACCATTACTACTCATATTTAGGAGACATATACATAAATCAAAATTACTTTGAGAGCATATCTGTTAAGGTATAACTAAAGGAGAAAATGTGTTTAGCTTTATATGGAGTGTAAAGGGATTAGAACCCATATCAGGTTTTTATTGCTGTCTGTGCCCCCCGTTAAGGAGGAGATTCACCCTCTCTATTTGTCCTGTTTACCATGATCAGTGAAAGTAAAAAAAATCCAGAATTTTGGGTTGTCCCCAGAAATGTAATAAGGGACATTTTCTAATAGTTCTGGTGACCTGTGGGTCTCCAAGTGATTCCCTTAATTTTCAGGGATTTCCTCTCATTTCCTGTTTGGCTATGGGACAGGAAATTAAGGCCCCTTTCACACTGGGGTGTTTTTCAGGCGCTACAGCACTAAAAATAGCACCTGTATAGCGCTTGAAAAAACCGATCCCTTTCACTCCAGTGTGAATGCCAGAGGGCTTTCACACTGGAGCGGTGCACTAGCAGGACGGTGAAAAAATTCCTGCTAGCCGCATCTTTGGAGCGGTAAGGAGCCGTGTATTCACTGCTCCTAAACCGCTCCTACCCATTGAAATCAATGGGGCAGCGCGGCAATACTGCCAGCAAAGCGCCACTGCAGTGGCGCTTTGCGGGTGGTTTTATCCCTTTTTTGGCCGCTAGTGGGGGTTAAAATCACCCCGCTAGCGGCCGCATACTGCCTCTAAAACGACGGTAAAACAGCGCCGCTTTACCGCCGATGCAGCTGCCACCCCAGTGTGAAAGGGGCCGAAAGGAAATCTTCAAAATGGGACACAGATGGTGAAAAAAAAAATATCTGACAGGGATTATAATCTTCCCTTACTCTATCCAAAAAAAACGTTTGTTTATAGTTCTACTTTAAGTATTCAACAAAATAGAAAAGGAAATGGATGGCATCATACAGATGAACACAACAATTGGTTGAAATGACCATTGATTATTTATATCCATTCAAAAGACCAATTAAAATGCTCTTCTGTAGAACATATTGACAGTCAATAACGATCACAATATTACAGCACAGAACTTCCATTGCAGGCCTCCCCATATGTACACCTTATAATCTTAGTGATATCCACAATATCTGTAATCACTTCATCATTCACAAAGTTGTCCCTATGTTAAGTGCTGACAAGTATAAGCACTATATTTGAAGATAATAAAAAAATATATTTTTTTGTATCACTTACAAATACAGCATTTTGATTTAGTTGTGACTGAGCATAAGTAAACATTTTTAAAGTGGAGCCAAAGCATTTTCATTTAGTTTTAGATGTGAGTGAAAATTGGAAATGTTATGCCGTGTACACACGATTGAATTGCCTGGAGGATTTAGTCCGCCGGACCACAGTACGCCGGACAATTCCATCGTGTGTGGGCTCCAGCGGACTTTTTCATTGTAAAGTCCAGCGAACTTAGAAAGTAGTTTTGACTCAAAATTTGTCCGCCGGACTTGGCTTTCAGCGGACAATCCAATCGTCAGTGTGCTAGTCTGGCGGACTAAGAATGATGCATTCTCTGAAGCAAGTACGAGAAGGAAGCTATTGGCTACTGGCTATTGAACTTCCCTTTTCTAGTCCCGTCGCACGTGCTGTACGTCATCGCGTTAGAAATCGCCGGACTTTGGAGTGTCCGTGTGTGGCCAAGTCGTTCGTTATAAAGTCCGGCGGATTTGTTTGCCGGATTGCTTGCCGGACCAAGTCCGCCAGACAATTCGATCGTATGTACGCGGCATTAGAGTTACTCTCATTTCCTGTCCTGATGACCAGACAGGAAGTATGAGTATGGAGAAAACTCCCCAGTGGGGGACAAAGATCGCAAAAATAAAGAACTGACAGAAGCAAAAGTAAAAAAAAAATTTGCATGCTTTAATGTCGTTTTTTTTTTTATGCTATGCTTTTGGCTTTGTATTTTTTCTGGAGTGATTGAACATTTTACAGATATAGAGGATATTTTTCCAAATTAACTTTAGATTAGTACGCTTCCATAAGCTGTGAATTGTCCAATTCTGCCAAAGATTTCTGGACTTCAACGTCACCTGAAAAAAACAAACTGGTATCTGCAACACAAAACACATTTTGATCAGTATCAGAGGGATTTTGTTTTGACGCATTTTGAGCCTGTTCTCCTCCCCCATCGATTGTTGACTGTCTGAGTTTCAGCATCTGACATCATTTTCTTTGAACACTGGTAGAACGGCAGACTTTTCTGGTTGGTTGGAGAGTGGAGCTTAGTGGAGCCCCAGGATAACCTGCATGCTGCTCAGAACAGTATCCAGATATGATGTCATAAATTGAAATTGCAGGCGGTATGAAACTGAAGAGCAGAGGCTAATGAGAGGGCATACAGAGTTAAACAAAAATGCAGTGATGAAACCAACTTTGTATTACTAGCAGCCATAAATTGCCCATGTGCACCTGCTGCGGTAATCTTTAATAAATCTTTAACCCCTTAAAGCCAGAGCACATTTAATTCATTCCCAGGGCTACGGTTTCCTTCAATCTACATGTTACAGTTTATGAAATAACTCTTCTTATAGGTTATTTTGCCTTATAGAATTAGAAATCATATGAATTCAACTTGTCTACCTGTGTATATTTAAAGCTGAACTCCGGGCACAAACCTTTTTATTCAAAAATATTACCCAATAGCTAAAAAAAATATAAATCTATTTTATGTACACCAAACTTCTTTGCAAACCCAATTATTACCTTGTAAATGAACAGTAACATCATCACGGTGCTGCACATAGGTTGTGTGGAGAGCGGAGCTGTGGGAGAGGCTCAACAGATCCACCCGCTAGAGGCTGTTTGCAGAAAACTACAAGAGGGGGCGGCGATAAGACCAGTCACCCTGCACAAGGAAAGAGAGCAGCATTGACCGGTCTTTATTACAGGAAGGTCGGTAAAATTTCACACTGGATTACTGCACAGATCTTGCAGAAACACACAAAGTACACCAAGATTTGAGTTAAATGACAGGTCTCTTGTTTTTATACAAACAGGGGGTGTCGGCATTGGGGGGTACACAAGTTGGCAATAATGGGGTTGTATAGAATTTTTTTTTTATAAATCTAGTGGCCTGCAATCAAAATCTTTAGGAAAGAGTGCCGAAATCCAGGGATCCCAGGTTTGTTGGAATTTAGGCATTGTGTTTTGTAGCTGGGCATCAGTTTTTCATTTACTAGTATCCAGTGCACTTTGGGTTTGACCTACAAAATAGGAATATGTGGTGACAGCCAGGACTTGTTTAGGGGCTGAACCAATTCCTAATTTTCAACTTGCATTAACAGGTCAAACTTTTCTGCAAATGTGGCAGATGGAGGGTGGAGCCACACCATTTAACACTGACAGGGGTTCTTATTCATTTCCAGTGGTGGCCCGTCCATACGGGGTGTAGGAGCGCATGGATTCCAACGGGGTTTTTTTTTTTTAAGCATATGATTAGAGCCTGAGGCTCTAATTGGCTTAAAAAAAGGGTGGGCTTAAGGCGTAGAGCACTGCACCCTGAGCCCACCCAGTTGTATGACAATAGCAAATTAATATTTGCTATTGTCTTGCTGATCCTCCTCCTGGCCAATCAGAAAGCAGGTCCTGAGACTGAATTGGTCAGGGAGTCTTCGGACTCCCTGGCCAATCGAGTCTCAGGACACACTTCCTGTTCAGCTGGGAGGAGAAGCAACGGCCCGACTCTTCCCTCCCCCTGCCTCCTATGTTAAGCACAGTCTCCCGTGGTGGGTTGCCGCCGCCTTCTCGTACATCTAACGTTGGGTGTGGGTGGGCAGGTGCTTGCGGCAATCACTGCCTTTCCGTCCACCGTTCCTCTCCCACGTTGGGGGGGGGGATTTACGTGGCATTAGTTTGCCACCCCCCGACCCAGATATTTAGTAGCGCCAGCCGCCACTGTTAATTTCTGTAAAACCTTTATCGCAAAAAGAAGAAAAAAAACTCTTACTGTAATTGCTTCAAAAGTGTTGCACCTTTTTTTGTTTATTATTTCAAATCATTTTCTATTCGAATCATTTTTTATTAAAGGTTTTGTAATTTTACATACACAAACAAAACAAACAGAAACATGAACGTTTGAACAGGGCAACTACTCAAAGAACGGTGCATTTGTCCTTATATAGTGCAATTTTATGTACTCATACAATTTCAGGAGAATAACGCAGTAATAAGTACCATGAAATCATTGTTTGGAGCAAGAATAATGCTACTGACTTTGGCACCAATAATATAGCCAGTACAAATACTTTCTTACGACTAACAGTCAAGTATATGGTAAGGTATAACAAATATATGCCTGAAAAAAGGAAAAGGAAAAAGTAAACACTAAACAATTGGAGGTTTTAAACAAAACTCACTGCAAACAGCAGATTATGAGCATATTGAATTGCAATACGAGAGGCCTGTGTGGGCCCACACTTTATTGTTCCAAAGGTAGCTCACTCTAGCACAACCCCAACAATATATTTAGCACTGTAGGAGTTGTAAAGAAGCAAGAGCTAGTTGAGCCATGCCTGGCACCTGTAGCCATTGGTCCCATCATTTTTTACTGTGTTTCAAAATATGCCTCTCATTAAGCAGTGTGGCGTTAACTTGTATACGCCAGCCCTCAAACGTGGGTAGTAGAGGCATTATCCACTTTAACAGAATACATTTATGTGCCGAAAACAATAACCTAGATATAGAGGTCCGGGCATGGAATGTAAATAGCTCAAACTGGCATTTCAGTCTGACCTGGGGGGAAGGGGGGGGGATTTGACAGATATCTGTGCGGTTCATGCACAAATGTCTATTCAAATCTCCCCCGAATTTGCCAAAAGTAGTGCAGGAGCTACTTTTGTGAATCGGTGCAGCACCACAATGTCGACGTCACACAGATTTGGGCGGTGCCATTGCCAGAAATAGGCAGTGATTTGACCTGTCAAATCGCATTTCAAAATGGTCCGATGTGAATGTAGGCTAAAGATACTTGCTCTAGTATAGATTGCTATATCTCTCCATCAATGGTAGAGATACTGTATCTGTAGATCACCCTTTCCTGTCAGAAAGCTACAGAGTACTCTGGGAGCGAAGCAAAAGAGACCCGTATAGAGGTGATATAAGACCTTTCTTCTTATTGCTAGTGGCTACTTGGTCTATGAGTGGGGTGTCTATCTGTATAAGAGTTTGGCTTTAATTTGTTAGTCAAGTGCATCTAATACTACCCTCTCCCCAGATTGACAATGCTGCTGTCCAAGAGTGTCTCCCTTGCTCCTCCATCCAGAGTGGAGACATCCGGATGTGTGTTACAGGCTGGATCACCAGTTGAAAATAGAGGGGGTAAAAACAAAAAAAAAGGAAAATAATGCAGCCACCACATTTAAAGTGGAAGTAAACCCTTCTATCATTTTCAGTCAAGGAAGCTGCCATCTTGGCCTCTAATGATTCTTCAACTGCCATAATGCTACACATGTGATCAGTTATGAAACCAGCCATTGGATGGTTTGAAAGATGGGTTGAGAGCACAACCAATGTGAAAGTTAGCATTTCCGGCATGCCGGGAATGTAAGTGTTTTTTGAAACTGGGTTTACTACCGCTTTAACAATTGGTGAGCTGCAATAGATTACATTTATGTTTTTAGGTTTAATAACACTTTAAATGGTGGATGTCCTATAAAATATCCCATAACTTCCACAAAGGCTGACCGTATGTTCTGCTTTTAATAAGCATCATTTTATTTTCCCTAGAAGATTGTGATCACCCAGCAGCTCCCTCATCTCCTGCCACTTTTAATCCTTAAAACCAAACCAGCTGTCAAACAATTGATTAAAGTTAGACATGCTGTCAATTTTAATAACATCTGCTAACATCATCTATCTGTTTCAGGATTTATATTTATAACAGACTGAGAAGTTTCCATTATACACTTTGCTCTCTGCCTCTCTAGCACGTCATTATTTTTTTTCTGCTATGCATGGGAATATTAGGTCTTATCAGCCGACTGAAAAATCCAGCTCAGAATAAAAAAAATAAAAATAAAAAAAAATAAATATTCAAAGCCTTTTGTGACTTTTGCTATAACAATTATGGATCTCCCCATTTAAACTAGCTGAAGAACACACTGATTTCCCCTCCCCGTATGGACAGTATAGTGGTGTTTATATCATTAGCTTCTGTTCTGTTAAAGTAGTAAGGAAGACATAGAGCCCATGTGGTATTAGCCAGTGCATTGGTTTCCGTCTCTCTGATTTCACTGCGGAAAGGCTGCTGTTTTCTCTGTGTGCAATATCCTGGCATCCTTCCCAATGTCTTGATATATAGGGCAAACACATAAAAGAAACACTCTGGGAACAAATGTGCAACTTTTAGACCTGTTATATTTTTATGAGACTGTCTCACTTTGCTTTTGCTACATGTGATTTCTGAAAATGCATTTATATGCTTTTTTTTTTTTCCTTTGTCAGTATGGACAAGTTGTAAGGTGAATTTCTTTCAACTTGTTCACTTTGGTTTTTAAGAAGAACAGTCAGTTTAGAAAACGAATACACAGTATATGTAAACCCAATCACTAAAATCTTATATAAAATTTTCAATATTTGCCAGTCTGCAACTTTTATTTAAAGGTGAACGCCAGGAATTATCTGTATTGCATAGTTACATTGGTTCAGCTTGACAAAGTGTAAGTACAGTGGCTGCCGGTGGGCTTTTCCTCTGGGGGGGGGGGGGGGTGGCAAACAACCAGCACTAACTCTCTCCGGGCTGCACGGCACTGATGCACCCCCCCTCCGCACGAATGGCGGCCCTGTCAGCCAGTACCCATCCCCCCCCCGACCGGAGGTCCAGCACTTACCATGCGACAGGCTGTGTCCTCCTCTCCTGCTGTGTCCTCCTTTCCTCTCCTCCTGTGTCCTCCAGACAGCGCCAGCGTCAGGTCTGGCTCCATCGTGTCTCCTCTTCCACAGCTTTAGGCGTCTAATAGGATTGCACCAAGATGGACCAATGTAGATATGCAATACAAATAGTTCCTGAAGTACAGCTTTAAAGTGGAAGTAAACTCCCCTATTGTTTTCAGCCAAGGAAGCTGCCATCTTTGCCTCTGTTTAATCTTCAACTGCTATGGTGCTGCACATGTGATTCCTTATGACACCAGCCATTGGATGGTTTGATAGTTTGGCTGAGAGCACAGCCAATGTGCAGTTAGCATTCCCGGCATGCCTTTTTTTTTAACTGTTTAAATCCATGGGTTTACTTCCACTTTAAATAATACCTGGTGATTTGGCCATGAAGGTGCATGTTCAAGCACTTCCTGATGTAGGGTGACATTCTCTGTCCGTGTCCTCCTTTTGCTCTTCAAGGGGATCACACATGGACTCCCACTGTAGAGTATAAGTGTGGAGAGTATGCACAGTTGCACATTACATAGACACGGTGAACTGTTGCAGCCATCACTGGAAGGTGGCTGCATGGGGATCGCCAGTATTCAGATACAACAAGGAATGGAAAAACAGGTGAACACAAGTATCTTATTAAAGCAGTTCTTCACTATAGAAAAATAAAAATAAAAGTTAGCAGCTACAAATCCTGTATTTGCTGACTATTAATAAAAGTAAACTTTCCCATCCAGGCTTCGAATGCCGTCCTCACCTGGGCTAGTTCTTTATTAGTCTTCGGATCCCGGCATCTTTAATGTGGGAAGCTGGTTGTGACAGCCGGATATTTGCATTGTACTGTGGGGAAAAAGTAAAAAGAGAGGGAACTATTCATTACACTTTACATACACAACACTTTAGAAACAAAATGGCATTCGGTTAGGTTATGTTCGCAAAAAATTCTGATACTATCTGATCCGAATCAACGCGCCTATAGCATGAACATGCTTTTTAGCTGCTTTAACAAAAATCCCCCTGACGCATTCAAAGTCATTTTTTGTTTTATTAAGGGGGACGTGTTTTTTCCAACTCACTGATATGGTATTTGAATAAATACTTGCCAGATGTGCCATGATCGTACTGTAAACGCTGCAGGCACATTTACATTGTGTTACCATGGACTTGAATGGGAGGAGATGACAAGCTTCAGCGCCTCCCAGACTCCACATGTAGCTTCATTTTTGACACACAATGACAGGAAACGGCGCAAGCACTGCATGTTTTTCAAATGTGAACAGCTCTGTCCGCTATCCAGATTATCCATTGTTGGCTGCTTTGCTAGGCATTTAGGGAACAGCAAATATGTGCCCCAAATGCCTATTTCTAATGCCAGGAACAGGGCTTCAGGGTTTACTAAATGACTAAATAATGGACCCTGTTGTTATCAACAGACCCTTTAATCTATCCAGAGTCCCACATCTATCCTGGATATCTAGCCTTTTTATTATTTTGCAACAAAATCCCTGTTTTTGAATAGTCCTTTCTAATTCTATCTATTCATAATACTTTCTCCTGCCTCCTGTCAGTGAGAACACCAGCTTAGTGAGTTAACCCTTGTGTAAGTTGCAACAGAACAATAACAGCACCTGGTATGACAGATCAGGAAATACTGTGTTCGTTAAAGGACTTCCAGGTTACCACATGCGTAAAATGTTACCCAACAAGTCAGATGTGCTGGGGAGTTGTCACTCCATTAAACTGTATGGAGACAGACACAATCATGTTTCAGGAGACTTGTGTATTGAAAGGCTGAAACTTTCATACAAATGGGTCCTTTAACCAATAATATATTTTATACTTCAGTATGTTGCATTTTAGTTGGTCAAAGTCCAAGACCATATCATGGGTTGCCTTTGCTGACCTCCTTCTAAAAATGCATGTTATCTGGCTAACATGTTGGTTCTTTAGCTTAATACTTACTTAGGGCAGCCTACATATTTCTGTCATGGCAGGTATACCCAGGGCCGAAAAAAAAGGAGGTGCGGGGCAGAAGGGCAAGTTCTTTCCTTCTAATAGCAGCCTGCTGTGGATGAAAGAGAGACGACACTGAGACTGAGAATACACCTCAGTCTCAGTGTGGTGCTGCTGGAGAGTGAGGGAAGACTGCCTTGCCCCTCTTCCCATCTCCACTTGTCATGTTGACTGGAGATGGGAAGAAGAAGCTGCTTTTATTCCCGGTGGGTGCTGAGAAAGGGTGGTGGGACAACTCAGTCCTAGACCTTCCCTATCCTCCTCAGAACCCCCCCCCCCTCCTCACTGCCTGTTTTAACCCCTAAAATCCCTCACCATTGCACACAGTTGTGAGACAATTGCAGTATTGCCGCATTTGCTTGAAATGGATCACGTTCAGCAGTTGGTATTGCCCGCTGGACATGATTGGGGGGAATAGTTTTTGGCATGACATGTATATACCCCTTCATGCCTTTGCAGCTTAGTGGGGCAGTTGGAGGGGCAGTAAAAATGTGTCTCAATCTCCCCTTTGCTGGGGCCACTGGAGACATTTCTGGGGCATTTCTTCCTTCCAATGACACTACAAATACTGGGATATTTTGCCCTCCAGGACACCACTGATGCAGGGACATTTTTACTTCCAGTGACACCATTGATGCTGAGACACTTTTTGTTTTCGGTGACACCACTAACGCATAGACATTTTTTCCTTTGCCACTGTTAGCTCCATATTTGTGAATCAATTTTAAACTCTTCAGTTTGCTGAGATGTACCACAACCATTGGTACTATTTCAGCACATGCAACAAACATTACATATATTTTGCTGCATGCACCCCAAACTCCACTTGGTTGGGGGGGGGCAGGGAAATGGGCACAGTTTGCCATCTTCACCCTGGGCACTGGATGACCATGTCCTGGCATTGGGTTAAGCGAAAATTTGAAGACATGGAGTCACTTCCAGCGCTCAGAAATCCACCAAAGACAAGAAGTACAGTATCGATAACATCTGTCAGGAATACTGCACCGATGCAGCCCTCCTCAGATTGGGAAGTCCAGTGCAAATCCAGTATTCAACTACAAAAAAGCACACAGGAGGGTGCAAACGCCTAATTCACTACCTGAGAACTTATTATGTAGAAAAAGAATGTAAGCAAATGGGTACTCGTGTGAATCGCGTGATAGGACAAATGACACCGCGGTGCTGGTAAGCTGATGCGTTTTTGGGGTGCACCCCCTTTCTGAGAGCTGTGCCCTCTGCATTGTGCTTCATGATTTTAATGCCTTCTTTTCTTCTACTTTTGTGAGTACCCATTTGCTTACATGCTTGTTCTACATAGTAAATGTCAGGTAATGCACCAAGGGTTTGCGCCCTCCTGTGTTCTTTTTTGGAACCTAATAATTGGTTCAGACTGTACTCATTTGTAACACATTGTGATCCAAATCAGGGACGTACATACAGGGGTTGCCATTGTGTATTGGCCCCATGCTAAAGGCAGCCCATGCAGACCCCATGTATGCCCAGATAGGAAGGAGGTGGAGTCCGCGGCATGCAGAGGTACGGATTCCTCCATGTAGCCACTAAATGCCTGCTTCTCCTCCTCTCCCTCCCGCAGACATTCAGCAGCTGCAGGAGGGAGATGGAAGACATTGATCCCTCCACATGCCACTCCCTCCTCCCTATTGCTGTCCTGCTGCGATGGGCCCCTGTGTGCTTCCTTACTACCCCCCCGCTGTGCTGTCATGTTTCTCCCTCCCACCTCTGGCCGGCTGCTGTGGGGGATCTGTCAGGGTGGAGAATGGGGAAGGAGTCGGTAAACATGTCATTTTCTGGCCCCTTCTTTGTCTCAATTAATAGAGTCAGTGATTGGTACCAGTCACTGACTGTTTTTTTTTTTTTTCATCCATAGCTGGGCATAGTAACTGTGTATACTATGCATCAGTTTATGAATGAATGGGAAACTCTGTACAGAGCTCATCCTGTTCATTCATTCTGTGCATCTGAGGGTGCAGAGAAAGGGACTGAGAGATCTGTCCATAGTCCCTTTCTCTGACTCAAAAGTGAGACATCAGGGGTTTCACCAATGCCCCCAATGGGGGTCCTAAAAAATATGTAAAAAATAATAAAAAATGTAATTGTAAAAAAAAATTTATAAAATAAAAAAAGGGAAAAAAAATAAAAAACATAAAGCAAAAATATAAAATGACTGACACCAGTGGCGGAGCTAACAGGGACACAAAGGTCGCACTTGTAACTGGGCTGTGGCGTTCTGCCACCGTGTGGGGAACCCCAAGATGGAAGGTTTCTTTCACCGGGGCCCTGAAGTTTCTAGTTACGCCTCTGATCCAAATGCTATAGACGAGCCTTTCTCGAACCTTATAACATGGAGGAACCCTTGCAATAACTTTTTGGGCTTCTGGAATCCCTGCTAATAATGACCATATCTACATCTCACAGTACATTAACATGACGATCACTGGGAGGAATGCTTCGTACATTTATAATCATTGGGGAGAATTCCCTCCTTACAGATAGGGTTTTGGTGTCAGAGGGAATTTATCTAAAAGCAGATGTTGCTTTTTCGTGTATATTGTTTACACACCAAAAACCTCTTCTTCCCACATTTGACCAGCATGGCAGTGTGTGGTCTAAAACTACAACTATGTTTTTCATTCCCGTTCCAAAAGGCAACACCCTTCTTTTCTGAAAGCAAAAGGGGGGCACCTGCAGCTCTTAAACCAATGGTCAGATTGTGTTTGGCAATGGTGGAGGCTGAAGACACAGCTGCGTAGTTATAATAGTTTTTCTTACTTCCACTAAATAGTTTTATTCCAATGAAAAGCAGTATTTTGCTAAAAGAGATGTGAATGTAAAAACTTCCAGGTATTTGTGCATATAGCTTCCACCCATGAAAATCTAATTGTGTTTTGACTTCATGTCATGCTGGCGTGGAAGTGATATAAACAATAAATGCATTTTTTTTCTAAGTTACTGACCTGGAAAAAGTATGAAGATCAGGAGTAAAAACTCCTTATCTGAAAACTTGTTGTGGGTCCCTGGCAGCATTGACGCCAGAAGGTCAGCATGACACCCAGGCAACTTGCATATTAAGCTACCATTTTTTTTCACAACAGGTTTTCTTAAGCCCCTTGTCTAGCAAGATACAATGCTAAATGTAATGGTATTCAAGGGCTTCAAATAAGCTTAGTGCTGCTGCAGTTGGGCCACACATGTTAAAGTGATACTAAAGTCTGTTTTTTTTTCTTTTAAAAATAACAAACATGTTATAGTAGAAACCTTCCATTTTTCAAGCTTTTCTCCATAAAAAGCCTAGCACAATTCTTTACTCACTTTTCTATTGGACTAATTTCCAAATTTTTTGCACTTATGATAAAGCCCACATTTTTTGCTAGAAATTTACGTTAAACACCCAGACAATTATATATTTTCTGAAAGCACCCTTAAAGAGGAAGTAAACCCTAATGGGTTTTACTTCCTCTTTTTTCCCCTGCAAAGTAAAAGCATAATGGGCTAGTATGCATCGCATACTAGGCCATTATGTTACACTTACCTGCAAACAAAGCCTGTGTTGTCCCCGCTGGTGGCTGCATCCATCTTCACCCCTCTCACTTCTGGGGCCATGGACTCCGGCTCTGTGACTGGCCAGAGTTGCATGGCATTACCGAGCATTACCGAGTTGCATGGCATTGGGAGCCACCGGTCATGGCGCGGGCCCTTTAGAAACGGCACAACCGTAGCCTTTCTTCAGTGCGTATGCGCCGATGACTTTGGCACAAGAGTATATGGTAATGCAGGTTTAGGAGATATTTCCAGTACCTACAGGTAAGCCTTATTATAGGCTTACCTGTAGGTTAAAGTGGTAGTAAAGGATTTACTTTAAATTTATATTAATCTAAAAAAAAAATGAATTTAAAGAAAACAAGCATGTTATACTTACCTGCTCTGTGCAGTGGTTTTGCACAGAGCAGCCCAGATCCTCCTCTTCTCAGGTCCCTCTTTGGTTCTCCTGGCCCCTCCCTCCTGTTGAGTTCCCCCACAGCAAGCAGATTGCTTTGGGGGCTCCTGAGCTGAGCCACTGCTCTGTGTGTCCATTCAGACACAGAGCTGTAGTTCGGCCCTGTCCCCTCTCTCTCCTGATTGGCTAACTGAGTTTGATTAACAGCAGTGGAGCCAATGGTACTGTTGCTGTGTCTCAGCCAATCTGGAGGGAGAGTCCCGAATGACCAATGCACTTGTGCACATTGCTGGATAGGGAGGGAGCTCAGGGAGGTAATAAGGGGGGTGGGGCGGGCTGCTACACACAGAAGGTTTTATTTTTCTTAATGTATATAAAGAATTAAAGTGGTTGTTAAGCCACGGTGACATCGTTATATGATCCTGTGTGTTCTGTTATGCTATGTGCTCCAGTCTCTGTGTTTTGTAAAAAAAAATGCCATCTATACCTAATTTCAGAGCACAGCTTGGCGCTCACATGACCGGCCACCTCTGTCCGTCCTCTCGATCTGACAGCTAGAGTGGGAGGGGCCATAATTCCCGTGCCAGGTGTCAGGGCTCAGCAGCCATGGTTAACTGTGGTCAGTTTACAGAGGGGAGAACAGAACCAGGCAGGATCATACAGGTATTTCAGGTGATACAGGGGGCCAAATTACACAGCACAAGCAATGTGCTGTGCTTTAAAGGAACAGGATCCATTTTTTTTTTAGGGTAACAAACACTTTAAGATAAAAAAAACTTCTGCCCTTACAACTACTACTACTATCTCCACAAAGGTCACAGTGAAAATTATTCAAGGGCCATAATTCACATTTTACTTGTAAGACTTGTAAGGGATTATAAATTGTTGCCTTTGGACAATTTTAGGTTTGGTATATTTTTGCCAGTCCACGGGCTTGGGCAATTTTAAGGCTTGACATGTTTGATATCTATTTACTCAACACAACCACTTCTTTTACATTTTACCAAACAATGGGTATTATTTTATGTCCGTGTGCACTAAAGGTCATTTTGGTGCATTTTTTTAATAGCTAACCTATAGTGCCTTATCCTTTTCATGTATGCAATGTATATTTGTAGAATGTACTGTATATAGTACATTCTACAAATATACAGGGTAGTATATATATATATATATATATATATATATATATATATATATATATATATATATATATATATTTTTTTTTTTTATAATATGTCAATGGCATCACAGTTTCTCCATGACAGATGGCTATCATGCCATTCAGCATCAGAGGTTACTGTTATTGGGTCCCCAAATAAAGTCTTTTACTATCAGAACACAGGCCCTTTGGTACTTCTGAAGTCTAGAAGCAGATGTTGCCATAGCATGGTGGATTGCGGATCTGCTTATAAGACGCTCTCTTCCAATTGCTGGGAAGTATAAAGGTTGCTATCACCATTGGGGTGGATTTATAGACCTTTCAGCCATGGGGATCACCATAGTATATGCCTGGTCTGCCAGGTGTACCTCTCTGTGGGGAGACACACTTTTTAATGTTTGTATTTTGTAATGAAAAATAAAAATGAAAGCGTATGTCTGGGCAGCAATAAAAAAAATATGATTAGCACATCTCTGCAACACATGGAAATTGCCCTGCCTTTTCCGAAAAAAAGTTAGTTCAGAAAAATATCTGTTGGTCCTGCTAGAAATTCAGTGAGCTCCTAACTTCCTGTTTGATTTGATAACTCTGCTACACTGAAATTCCAATCAGCATTGTCAGCCTGAGTTACCCCCTGGTGGACTACGGAACACCTCCCCATCTTCTTCCAGAACATTGGATGGAGATTGTTCTGTAGTCCATCAGGGCCAACTACACTGTTTGGAATTTCAGTGAAGCATGGGCAGCATTTACAGTTTATTACAGTAAGTTAGGAGCATATTCGATTTCTGGCAGGTCAACATGTATTTTTACATGCTTGCAGCATTTTGAAAGCAAAAAAACATGGGAGAACGTTAATGAATTGCAGAGATGTGGTAACTATGTGTTTTGTAATTTTGCCCAGACATACATTTTAGGCCTCATGCATACAGACCCCTGGTGTATTTCACTGCCCGGGAGCCACAAGTTGACTAAAGCCCCCCATAGTAATAAATGGCTGTATACAGTACTTGCAATAAAAAGGTGTGTGTATTCAGGCATACGACTCTGTGAGCAGACTGTCTTCAACTAGGGTGTACATCCATACACATGCACATGATTATGCAAGTGTCGGCTCATACCCTTGTACAACCATTGATTAGTGTGGGCAGTTGTACACAGCTCCTATGGCTCCTGGTGGGGAAAACATGCTCAGATTTTGACATCATACGACCCAGGCACCTGTGTGCATGAGTCAAACAGAACCAAAGGAAATTCCCAGCTCAAATTACTGACCAGCTTGCAACCAACTGAATTATCCTGTCTAACACTATGCGTTAAAAACAGGGGTTCAGTTTGCACACATTTGCAAATACATGAGTAAGCTGTAGAACCAAATGGCACCCCAGTATTACCTGCAGTCCCAACTCAAAATTTTGAGAGCCTCCATAGTAGAAGCCCATGCATTATAATGGGTAGGCAGTGGACAGGTGAGCCTGGAGGGAGCCCACCCCTCCTTAAAGGCACAGGGGCTCACTCACCCAGCATATAGCACAATGGCAGCAAAGGTGTCCCGTGCATCCCCTAACCAGTATTCCAACAGTACAAACAAATGGCCACTGCTCCCCACCTATAACTGGCCTTTGCAGCAAGGAACACATGGAAGGGTGACACATGTCAAACAAAACCAAAGATGATTCCCAACTTAACTTAAGCCTGCAAACAACCGAATTATCCTGTCTAACTGTATGCGTTAAAAACAGGGGATTTGTTTGCAAACATTTGCAAATACATGCGTAAGCTGCAGAGCCACTTCACAGCAGCCCAGTATTATCTGCAGTCCTGTGTGCATGAGGCCTTAACCTTTACAGCGCTAATCCCGTAGCAACATAGGATCAGCACTGTGGACAGCTCATAAAATAATTTTTTATCATTCATAGTAGGCCCAGTGTTTGCTTAAAATATTTAATAATTACTTGCACTGTAAATAGTTTTTGTTCATATATACTGTATGTGTAAAGCTGGTGATTGAAAGATATTGAAAATTACATTTGAAAAATGTAAAGCTTATGTGAAATTTTGGATATTGGGTTTACACATACTTTAACATCTGTTACAATATGTGTTGTAAAACAATGTAGCTGAATATTGGGTAAATGGTTTCTATTTGCAAGTACATATAGCTGCTGACAGTCTGATAACAGATTAATACTTCGGTATCAAACCAAACACAGCACAAGTTCCTGGCCTCACTATTTCGTGACGGCCCTTTTCCTGTACTGTGAAGCTGTGCCATGGAGGAAATACTTGGGAAAAAGGCTCAACTCAACTGAACATAAATCCTTCGAAGTTGGTCACAAAAACACAAATAGTGTGTTCCTGGGCCTGGCTTCACAGGAGACTTTAAGGACAGCAGCTGTGTAAATCATAACTTATCTCTGTTTTGCAAGTTTGAGATATTAGGAAATGCCATTTCAAAGGGTGCAGAAACATAACAGGTTCTCTGCTCGCTCCTCTAATTAAACTTGTCTGGGAAAGATAAATCCAAACGCTGTATAACAGAGTACTGCTTGTCCTGTTCTGAAATCTATCTTAACTTGTACAGTTTGTCCAAGTATACCCAGAAATACCATAATTATACTTTTAAAGTTGTTTTTATATTCATAAACATACTAGGGTTTATTCAGAGTTCTCAACCCAAGGTATAACTACTCGGCTCAGAATTGGCACAAGACTGCTTTGTCTAGATTTCTCAGATACCGTATTACACTTTCTACCAAATTCATGCAGTCACCCACCTACTGTGAGGTCTGCCACTCCAGATATATAGTCTTCATTATACATGTATTTTAGAACTTTTTTTGTGCCTAGTCTCGCTTGCTTGCATGCACTAACTCTATTACTCTTTAGGCAAAATTACTTTGAAGCTAGAACACCAACAAACATTTCTTTGTTTAGGATGGAATCTGAAAAGGTTGGGAATTCTGATGGAATTGCATCACTGACTGCACCCTTAGTTATAAAGATGTCTACTCCTTTTCTGAATGACCTAACAACAGTTAAGAGGATATCCTTCCATCAGGGGCACACACAACAATAATATTCTAACAAAGGTTACAACCATTCCTCACTCTATTCTGTCTGTGTACCAATTGGACGGATTTCCTGAAATTTTGAGTCTTGGTGACCACACAAGATGTGAAGGGATATCTCCGTAAAGGGGACAGGGACACAGCATTAAACATATAACAAGCATACCCCACTCTATTCTATGTAACTAAAAATGTTTGGTTTGTATCCCAACTTTGTACATTCCTTAGTAAATTATAACTGGAACTTGACCGTTTGGATTTATCTTTCCCAGACAAGTATAATTAGAGGAGAGATCAGAGAACCTGTTATGTTTCTGCACCCTTTGAAATGGCATTTCCTAATATCTCAAACTTGACCAGTTCCAGTTATAATTGCAGTTGCAGTTCAGGTCAGAGTTTAAAGTGTCCTGATGTCAAATTTTAGCCTGTGTTCTGAAGTGCTTCAAAACCAAATGGCCAGTAGTCCATGTTCTTGTCATAAGTGTAAATGTAGTGCTGGAAATGTAGTATCGAAGGTCTTGGCACCAGCATATGGGATAAATATACTATATGTACTCTTCAGGGTTTAAAGGGTCCTGATGTTAGATTTTAGGATATGTTCTCCAGTCCCTTTAAACCAGCTGGCCATTGCCCTTGTTCTTGCCATGACAGTTGTGCAATACTGGAAATGAAATCCTGAATATCTTTCCACTAACATATGCAACAGCTATAAGAATTCATTACAGTTTAAAGAGTTCTGATATTAGATTTTAGGCTGTGTTCTCCAGTGCCTCAAAACCAAAACCAACTGGCCATTGTCTTTGTTCTTGTCATGACAAGTGTGCAGTGCTAGAATTTCAATATCAGATGTCATACCACCAGCATTTGAGGCTGATATATGAACTCATCAGGGTTCAAAGTGTCCTGATGTTAGATTTTAAGCTGTGTTCCCTGGTGCTTCAAAACCAACTGGTCTTTGCTCTTGCCATGACAGGTGTGCAATGCTGGAAATTTAATATTGAATGTCTTGCCACCAGCATATGTGAGAAATATAAGAATGCTTTAGATGGCTTAATTCTTCAGCATCTACGATAAATGATAAAAGTATCAGTTTTGGGGACATATTTTGAGTAGCCTGTAGTGGGGCAATTATGTATGCTTCCACCTGGGGCTAATTGCCCTCCCTACTGTTTACAATGCTTAGGACTTGTAAACATGGGTGTCCCAATACAGATCGAATGCAGCAAATCATTTATTACTGATTACAGTTTGTCAGAGGATGAGATACAGCTGTACATAGTAGAGAAAACCTCTGTGATGGTACTTGCAATGCAAAGCATCAGCCTTAAGATAAGTTGAATGTGTCTCAGTAGTTGGTGCAGTTAATTTAACCAAATCTTACATTATCATCGTGATCAGTATATAGAAACAGTTTTAATTAATTTTGTCAAAATTGCGGCACCCATAGTAATAGAAAACAGAAAATTGTTATCAAGTACTTACTGTAATTTTCCTTTCCTGGCCCATCCTCACATCAGCACACAACGGGTTAACACCTCCTCCGAAACCCCACATGACCACCTGTACCTAGCTGAATAAAAGACAGCCCCTCCCCCAACTTAGATGTTCTTTTTTGGTCTGCTCCAGGCCACCTGTTGATTGCAGTTGGTAAGTAAATTGTTTCATGCACCCCCCCCTGCTGAACCTACCGCTCCATGTTCTGCCTCTCTTGGAGTTGGAAGACCCTGAATGCTGAAGGTAAATCTTTGCCACCTGCCAGTGCCCACCAGTACAACCTATCAATGGCCATGAGTCCCACCTATCAATGCCCACAAGTGCCACCTATCAATGGCCACCAGTGGTGCCAATCAGTGCCTCAACAGTGCCACCTAGCAGTGCTGCCTATCAGTGTAACCTACCAGTGCCGATCAGTGCCCATTATTGCCACCCATCAGTGCCCATCACTGCCACCTATCAAAAAAAAACACATGCCCCCCACATATGTCCCACTAAAATCACATGTATCGCAAAAAATTAAAAACTGAGTCGTGAATAAATACCACAGTGTAGCATGACCGCGCAATTGTCATTGAAAGTGCGAGAGCGATGAAAGCTGAAAATTGGGCTGGGAAGGAAGGGGGCGAAAGTGCCCTGTATTGTATTGGTTAAGGGTGTATTTATAAAAAGTTTGCAGAACTATTCCTTCTGTGAAACTGTATGGACAGGTATTTATTTCCTATGTTTATCAGCTCCATCTAGTGGCAATAATCTGGTATTTTTCTGACTCACTCTATTCTGTATGAATAATAACATTCAACCTGGAGAGAAAATAGACTAATAACATTCGATTTTGCCCCTATTTGCAAAGAAGTTTTACAGGATTAATAGATCTGCAAATTTTGACAAAATACATCTCCTAGTGAATTTAAATTAGCTGCTTTAATTTAGTTTGCGTTGTACAACAACAAAGTGCATAAATATAATTTGACGTTGCCATATTACACACGTAAAAGCATTTCAGGTGTTGTTAACTGTCATAGATGTGGGTATTTCAAGAGCAAACCAGATAATTAGACTTCCATGGTGCATTATACCACGTAATGAATACCAGTATAAGGGTATATTAGCCAATAAAGCAGCATCTTCATTTCGAGGGTACTAAGAAGAATACAGGGGCTGTTATTTTTGATCATCCTTTAAGACCCCTTTCACACTGAAGCACTGCTAAAATGATGGTCGATTTTGCGGGGGAGGTTTAGCTGAATTTTAGTGGTGTTATTGTGGCATTTTTCGGGCACTAGTGGGGTGTTTTTTTTTAAGGTTAAGGTTTTAAAAAAATAAAAAAACACAATTTTTGTGGGGGTTTCAAATTGCTTTTAAGGCGCTTCGGAAGAGCTGCCCATTCATTTCAGTGGGCAAAGGCGTTTTTGGAGCACTTTTTTTTAGCATTCCAAACCCGCCCCAAAGATGCTGCTTGCAGGACTTTTTCTAACGTCCCGCAAGCGCACCGCCCGAGTGTGAAAGCAGTCATGCAAATGAATGAGAGGTTTTCAGGCATGAAAGGGGTCTAATTGCCTTTTTAGTTTTCAGGCTGGCATACTGATTGTGTACAGTCACTGCAAGCAAGAATAAAACCAATGGTATGATAAACCCCAATCTGCATTCCAATTCTGGGTTAGGGATTTAGAAAATATAAAAAGCTTGCAGTGGAGTAATTCTTTAAGGATATTTCAAGAATTATAATCTTTCAGATGCGTAGTACAGATTCAGTTTGGTTGAGAGACTTAAGAGAAAGGTGAGGATTAGCAAAAGTCAGTATTAATACATGTAAGACTCCATGAAAGACTAATACAGACAATGAGGGCAGAGTGTGACCCTGAATTTGCTGCCAGGAGCTCCGCGTTCTAAGAAAAACATCATGAGTATCAGTAATGCTACTATTTAGTTTCTTGTTAGACATGATGTCATTTAATTTATTTGAACTAGCGAGAGCAGCAGTTGAAGTCATAATTTGTTGAGGACAATGCATGTGGTTAAAATAGTCCATAAATCAAATTGGCAGTTAGCATAGGTACAGATATTGGATCACAGCCTCAGAAAAAAGAAAAGTGATAATTAGAAATCCTACTGAGAAGCCAAATATCATATCATCTATCTTTCAAGCATATGAATGTGTGTTAAGGACCTTAGGTTGAATGCTCCTTGAGGGTAGGGACTGATGTGAATGTATAATGTATATGTAAAGCGCTGCGTAAATTGACGACACTATATAAGTACCTGAAGGAGGGGACAGGGAGGGAGGCGGGACGAGAGCCGTCAGATTACGTACAGTGACAATCTCCTGTTTACTAGGCGGCCTCTGTAATAGGAAGTCCCATCTCCTGGGCTGCCATTGGACCACTGTTCTGTCTATCATAGGAGATTCTCACTGTATATAATCTGTTGGCGCTCATCCCACCCCCCTCCCTGTCCCCTCTAGGCTGCAGATGGGCACCGATCAGGCTGCACTGATGGCAATGGTGAGGCTGCTGCATTGAAGGCAATGGTGAGGTTGCTGCATTGATGGCAATGGTGAGACTGCTGAATTGATGGCAATGGCGAAGCTGCTGCATTGATGACAATGGTGAGGCTGCATTGGTGTGGACTGATGAGGCTGCATTGATGGCACTTGTGAGGCTGCAGATGGGCATCGATCAGGCTGCATTGATGGCAATGGGGAGGCTGCAGATGGGCACCGACCTTTATTTTGCTTCAAAGTTCCTTATTTAAAATTTAAGTTTTTTTCTTGAAACTTCCCTCTTAAAATGAATGTGCGTGTTATACGCTGATAAATACAATAAATATACACCATTTTTTCGCCCATAAAACTGCGAAAAAAATGTCTTATAAAGGGCTAATGCACTTTTATAACCACCCTTCTACTCAATATCAATGTCTTCATCTTCCTCATCATACTGTAAAATATGAGTGTCCCCACCCTCCCCATCACACTGAACCAGTACACTTGTCCTAATAATCAGACTTATACTTTATTATTATTATTTAAGGTACTTATATAGTGCCATCAATTTATGCAGCGCTTTACATATACATTGTACGTTCTTATTGGTCCCTACCCTCAAGGAGCTTTCTAACTAAGGTCCCATTCACATACTAGGGCCAATTTAGACAAAAGCCAATTAACATACCAGCAAGTCTTTGGAGTGTTTATCAACCTTTCTTATCAATATATACAACATTAGTACCATGCCTTCCTTTTCGATATGTACAATATCAGTGTTTTCATCCTCCTCATCACATTGTACAATATCAGTACTCCCACCCTTCCCATCACAAATGCCTCAAGAAGGTTTAGTGTACTTTTGCAACCAACCCTCACTCACCCAATGTTTTAATCAGACTAGACAATATCAATGTCCTCCTCATCACACGGTATAATATACACTATATTGTCAAAAGTATTAGGGCACTTATCTTTACACACACATAAACTTTAATGGCATCCCAGTCTTAGTCCGTACAGTTCAATATTGAGTTGGTCCACCCTTTGCAGCTATAACAGCTTCAACTCTTCTTGAAAGGCTGTCCACAAGGTTTAGGAGTGTGTCTATGGGAATGTTTTACCATTTTTCCAGAAACGTATTTATGCGGTCAGGCACCGATGTTGGATGAAAAGACCTGGCTTGCAGTCTCCACTCTAATTCATCCCAAAGGTGTTCTATTGGGTTGGGGTCAGGACTCTGTGCAGGCCAGTCAAGTTCCTCCACCCCAAACTCGCTTATCCATGTCTTTATGGACCTTGCTTTGTGCACTGATGAGCAGTCACGTTGGAACAGGAAGGGGCCATCCCCAAACTATTCCCAGAAAGTTGGGAGCATGAAATTGACCAAAATGTTTTGGTATGCTGACGCCTTAAAGTGGGGTTCTGCTGATTTTTTTTTTTTTTTTTTTAAGCTGCGGGTATCTATTAGACAGGTATCTGCTACCCCTTCCCCCCTGAAAGGTGCCAAATGTGACACCAGGAATGGGGAGGATTCCAAAAAGCGGAAGTTCAATTTTTGTGTGGAACTCCGCTTTAAGAGTTCCCTTCACTGGAACTAAGTGGCCAAGCCCAACCCCTGAAAAACAATCCCCCCTCTACCAAATTATTTGTGCCAGTGCACAAGGTCCATAAAGACATGGAATAGCCAATACTTTTGACGCTATAGTGTATGTGCTCCTATGAAAATGTGCTATATCACTGCATCCACCCTACACATCACACTGTACAATATCCGTACCCCCACTGTACCTATCACACTGTATAATACCTTCCTTTCAAAATGTACAATATCGGTGCCCCCACCCTCTTTAATCAACCTGTACAATATGTCTTATTACTCTTTGAACCTGGTAATATAGGCATGTTTGGTATCTAACTGATTGGCATTCGTGTAATCACTTTTTATTACAGTACCAACTATGGTATATGAATTGGAGTTGAGATTTTGTAATGTATAAAGGTCAGTTTTAGGTGAAAAACCCTAAATTCACAGATGTGTATTGCTGAGCTGCATGCCAGACTATTTATGATAGGGCCTCATTAGTAGTCCTTTGCAGACCCTGTGAGTTTATGATGCCCTGCATTCTACAGTAGAAGCATTCTTTGTCAAATGTGTCACTTTCCATGAATGCCTAGCATGAATATGAGATTTAAATCTGACTGGTTTTGTTACCAACTTGTGAATACTTGTGAAAATCAGGAGGCGTAATGGTCAGTTCCACTACTCCGATCTTTTCACATTGTTCGGGGTTTGTCACACCTCACTATCATCACACACCACCCATCCTATAAATATATATACTATCAGTGCCCCGACCTTATTTTTTATTTTTTGTTCAATAATTTTTATTCAAGTTTTGAAAATGAAATACATTGAGCAGTCATTAATCATTAATACGGTATGTACACAGAGGAAAGAACAAGCAAGTGAGTTATCCGTGATAAAACAAAACATACTAATACTCATTGTTGATCGATATGACTCCCAACCTTATTTTCAATATGTGCAATATGAATTCCTGCACCTTCCTCATCAAATTGTACAATTAAAGTGCTCACCTTTATCTCACTTGATGATATCAGTACCCCCACCCTACCCATCACAATATCTAATATTAAAGTGGAACTCCATGAATTATGTTTTATGCTAACTTACGTTGGTCCATCTTAGCTAAATGTAGGTATTGGTGGTCACTGTATACAGTGATATCCAGGATCTTCCAGATGCTTCTCCAGCTGCACGCTGAACATAGGGGCTCACTTGCTTGACACCCTGCCATTCAGAGAATGCATTTTTTTTCAATGAATGTAAGGTATTCTTTGATGTTACCAGTTTTGCATGTTTCAGCCTGCCCATTGAGAACATTAGTTGTCTATGGTGCATAATAAAGGACATGATTTCATATGGCTGATCACAGTGATTCCAGAATATTCCTTGATGTAAACTCTGCCAGAAATTGTAATTGTATTCTCACTTCATACATACAGTCATGTGAGGGCGGTATACATTTCCCACAAAAAAATCTTCTCCAGATGATTGGTGGTTTCATTTTATGTAATAAAAATCACCCCCATACATTCAATGTAGGGTGCTAGAAGTAGGTGGTGAAATCATCCAATAATATAAAGGAAAAAAACCTGTGTTGTTTAAATCGCAACATAACTGTGGCTGAGCACAACAAACTGAAAAGGGTTTTTAATTAAAAAAATAATAATATTCCTAGCTAACTCACCCATCCTTCCATGTCCCCATGCTCTATTTTGTTTATAATTCACTTTGAAAAACACCCCCTAGCATCTCTAGCCATGGCCTTCTTATGTAAGGGCAGATGTCTCTTGTAGCATTGACTTGATCTGTCCTTAGCTTAGGCATGCAGGCAGGAGGATGTGTTTAGCTGAGAAAGCCCCTCCTCCTTTCCTCCAGATGAAAAAAAAAATGCCCCCAAAGAATCCTGGGATGTATGACATCATTTTGACCTTGGTCAGAAACCAAGAAGTTACTGAAGAAATGTAAAAAACTAAAGTTTAAAACAAGAAAATATAATATACCTTCCTATCTATTTACCAATGCTAGCAGCATAAGGATTAAAAATAGATAATCATGACCCAGTGGATACAATATGCCCATCCATCACTGTCAGTGTCCATAGAGAGCTATACTTCATTCTAGTAGTCAAGTTTTGTGACGTCACTCCCCTTCACCCCACCTCGCTTCCCCACCTTCCTACTGTGACCAGCCTTCTTTCCTCTTCCTGCTTATTATATTGTTGCAGATCATGCTGTTTATTCAGACGGTTTTGATCTGCATCTTGTTTCACGGCCAGCGACAAAGTTACCTGGCTCATTGATACCTACTTTAACTTGCAGGCTACAACTTTTGCTTATTAATATGCTATTTATACTGTTGGATGTTATCACATCCTCGGCAGCTATGTTCCAGCTGTCTAAACTTTTCTTGGCACTTACTAAATAAGCTATGTTTGTACTTAAAAATTCTCAATACAAATTTATTGAAAGTCAAAAAATAATGAATTGTGATTGAGATAATTTAGTTCTGCTTTAACCCTTAAAGCCTCATACACACAATGCGATTTTCCGAGGGGAAATGTGTGATGACAGACTGTTGGCAGAAAATCTGACTGTTTCTATGCTCCATCGGACAATTGTTGGCCAACTTTCCGTGGACAAATGTTGGATGGCAGGTTTATAAATTTTTCCGCAGACAAATTTGTGTTGTCGGAATTTCCAAGCGTGTTTACCCAAGTCCGTTGGACAAGTCCAAAGTGCAAACACGCATGCTCAGAAGCAAGGACAAGCCAGAAGCAGTCAGTCTTGTAAACTAGTGCTCGTAATGGAGAATTAACATTTGTGATGCAGCAAATTATGAAATCTCGAAATGCAGCGCACAATTCTCTTCTTTAATGGGATAATAATGAAGCTGCTTTACTGGTGATACTGATGGAGTTATTGAAAACACATTTTCAAAGGCTTTTTTTTTTCTAGTGATATCAAGAATAATATCATTATGCTTTTTTATTATTATTTGAGCAAGTTACCACAACACCATTATCCCGTAGTTTTTAGGATCAAAGATACAACTATGTTGGTGTTTTTCAATTTTACATTGTATTTTTTGTAAATGTAACTGCCTACTCCCAAATTGTCATTTGAAGTAAAACACATAACCAAGTATTATTCTCCACAATTATTTTATTGTGCATTGAAAAAAGAAAACAAATAAAATTAGACATGCTATCTGCCAATAGTACTTAACCAAAAAGTGCATTCTATGCATCCAAAAATATAGAAAATAAACAAAATCAAATAATTATTCAACCAAAAAAATGTCAAAGCAATAACTCCAAGGCCAATAATAACACGTTATCTCCTCTGATTCCGCAACATGGCTGGTTGACGAACGAAGTGAAAAGCACAAAATGAAAAGTGAGAATCAACACTCACCAAACTTCTACTAACATGAAATTAGCAGAAGGAGCCCAAAGGGTGGCACTAAAGAGCTGAAAAACAATGTAGTACATCACTACATTCGTAATTGTTGGCCAACAATTGTGTGGCCGTGTGTATGCAAGACAAGTTTGGGCCAATGCCCTTTGGACAAAATTCCACGGTTTTGCTGGCCAACAATCCCATCGTGTGTACGAAGCTTTAGCCTGCCAATATCACTCTACTCAAAATTCTCTGCGTTTCCTGAACATTAGTGGAAGTAGGTGACCACTTAGAGAAATGCCTTGTTTTCTGATTGTGCTCTTTGTTTTCCTCTCTTTGTGGTTTTTAAAATGAATATATACCTGCACTCTCTTCATGGTTTAAATTTTGCTACAATGTTCTAGTTTAAGCATGAAAAAGCAAAAAGAAAATCGTGTAATTTGAAGGTTCAGGTCTTCTGGCAGTGTCTAGGATTGTATGTCTGCATCTCTCAATCACAAGTGCTTTTAGCACACTGTCTTCACAATCCTTTTAATATAAAAAAAGCAAAGGGAAAAAAATTAAAAGATGTATGTTTTTTTTAACTTATCGCCTCTTCCTCAGGGGAAGTTGATTAGCTAATATGAGCACGAAATGTAAACAGAATCTGCTGTTCTTTTGGAAAGAAAGGTCTTGGGGTTAGCAGCTTCTGCAATAATAGCCAAATCACGTGAACGGTTAACTCTAGCTCCTATAGATTGTGGACAATATTTTGTGGTCCCCAATTAGTTCATGAAGCTTAAAATCAAAGGATTTAGGCCGTATTACAAACCGGTACATTATCCATGTGGAGAATATTGTTATTTTATTTAATTTTTCTACTACATCGCACTTGTGGACTCCTTTTCTTTCTTTTTACATTAGCTATTTACCGTTGCTGTCACTTTCTTTATGTGGTATTTTTGCTGAGTGAAGGGAGGGGGATTTTCTTCTCTCCTCTCCACCCAATGGTTAAGTCCTGAACTTTAGGTGACCACAGGTGCGTTTCTCATTGGGATCCAATGACATGATTTACTCATTTGTTTAATGATATGTTTAATTATCTTGATTAGTGTATATATAACTGTATTTATCTTTGTGAAATGCGTCAACGGCTCTGCAGCTAGTCTGTATTGCCCTATGATTCTTTGATATTCATTTTTGTAATAAAGGTGATCTTTTTTGGAGTGCGACTATCCAGCGTTCTATTTTTCCATTATCTGTTTTGCAAACAGAGCCAGCACCCTGACTGATTGGGGAGACAGCTGTTCCTAGGAGAAGTGATCACTTTGGAGCGGTGCACTCCCATGGAGAGTATTGTAACCTGGGGATGCATCCAGCCACTCATGCATGCTTCGAAGTTGGTGTCTGTCATCACTATTCATCTGTGCCCGATTTAGGCAATAGGAATTTGTTATTAACACATGGATACTGACCCAACTACATTCCTCTACCCTTTTACCTCTGGCCTATATTCTTCACCCCCCTCCCCCCCACTAAATTCCTCCTCCCTTTTACCTCTGGACTATATTCTTTACCCCCCTGGCTGACACCTTCATGAACACTGTATTTTAACTCATGCAGTCACTAACTCAACTGTAGAATTTAAAATGCTGTGGTTGGTAAAATTACTGCATACATGAGGGGTGTGAGGAATATTTCACTAATGAGTGTCTCCCTTGTTTGGAAGCACTTGTTATAGCTAGGAATGAGGTTCGGGTTTGTGAAGAGTGCCTGGGATGAACAACATTTATGAATTGTGAACTTTTGGCCAAAAACTTTGCAGGTTCATGGCCAGAAATAATAAACAACATATAATGGAGTACATAGCTTTTGCCTCTGGTCAGCTGAATCATAAGAGCCAATTAATTAATTAAATGGATAATGTAGGGATATGTGTTTCCCAGCTCTTTCTGCAAGTGTTTGTATTTTTGCCAGGTCCCTCTTGAACCATGGTGTTCTGGACTTCCTGTATATGCAATGACCTGCCAGTCACTCTATGATGGAGACCTCTGAGCTCTGTGTCAGGAGTTCAATGCATGGATTCCTGCCAGTCCTTTCAATGGATTGGCCCAGGCTTTGACAAAACAGCTGAGCCCTAATCTAGATGGGTCCTTTTTGAGTCCTCCCTCTTGAGGGAGGTAATCCAGCCTTCTCCATATTGGGGAGAAAGGTCCTTGCTTAGTCTTTCCTCCTTGGAAGAGGGTGTTCTACAGCCCTCTTGGGCAAACAATGGTTTATGGCTTCAATGATGGAGCCAAGGCCTAGAGCCCCCTGAATGCAAGCTGTGCTCCTGGATGTCATGCTGGTTTATTCTGATCCATGCTAAGGTCATGATTAGAACAGAGAAACACTTGAACCTCCAGGGCTAAAATCTTTCAGAGCATGATGCTTTTGGGTGATCACTCAGCAACTTCTAGGATTAGAAGCTGCTGGAGCCTGACAATCAAGTTTTAGGTTATTCCACCTTCTCGTATCCTACCTCCTATCAAGTAAATCATTAAACACTTAAAATGTGTTCAAGTCTGGACCTGCACTTCTTCATCTACAGAAAATGTGTAATATAATTTTGGGACACAGTGTTTTTATCTGCTACTGAGCAGGGGCTTGAGATCTCCTCTTTGCCCAGGTTCTGCTACAATGTCTGTTGTAATGGCAGAATGGGAAACTGCTGTTACATAAAAAAAGGGTTGGTTTACAGCAAACTAAACCCCAATTTACACACAGACATAATACATACATAAAATCACTCAAATTTTTTTTCATAATATATAATATCCAACACAAAACATTTAAAGGTTACAGGCTGATACATCGTTATTGTCTTTGCACAAATTTTATTCCATATGGTATGCCTAGCTCTATTGCCTAAATGTATACTCAATTTCAATCTGTGTGTAGGTTTGGCAAATGGCGAATGGTAGACTGGCATCCCCTCTCTGCCGTATCTCGCAGATTTAATCTGCTTCCTCAGGAATGGCCATTGTGAAAATCATACAATACAGTTTAGTAGAAATCAATAGAATCATTTCTAAGGAACACCCGTATGCCAGTAATGCAGAGTACATATTTAACAGTATTGCAGTGCCATGTGTATGCACAGTATGTCATTCATAACTGGAACCACTTTATAACTACTCCTCTGAGCAGGCAGAGTGGCCCTTATGTCCACCCAGGGGAGTGGTTTTAAAAGTGTATTAAATCTGCAAAACGCATCAGTAGGGAATGACAATCTAACATTTGCTATAACTATGTTGTACATTGTATAGACTGTATGGTACGGTAAAAAGATGTAAACAAGCATATATTTAGGCAATATAGGCATATATACTATATGTAGTTAATGGTATGTTTAGTTGTGTCCTGTAATTAAAATTTTAAAGCTGTAGCTCACTACAGGGTTAAAGGAGAAGTACAGCCAAAGCTCATTTGGCTGTACTTCTCCTGTGGATCACAGAGGTGCGTACGTTCTGCACTCCTATGACCCATTTTCAGCAGACAGCGGGCTGAAGCCTCCTGTTGGCTGACATCACAGAGCTGGTCCAGGCTTTAGAAGAATCGCGACCATGTGGTCAGGATCCGCCCAAATGCCTGGAGACTGAGCCAGCCACTCTCCCGTCTCTCCACAGCCCAGCGCTCCAGCGAGCACAGAGTGGGGCAGAGTAGAGAGCGGTGACTGGGCAATAGGCGTGTTTGATCACTCGGCTCTCTGTGTTAGACCTGGCAGGGGACAGATGCAGCATCAGCCCGATGCTGCATCCACCTAGGTAAGTATTGCAATACTTCTGGCAAATTCCATACTTCTCTTTTTAATTCCTCGTTCACACTGAACACGGCTTTGAAATTGTGCAAATTCATCTGAACTCGCACTAATTCAAAGCTGCATTTGACTTGGGGGGGGGGTGACTTGAAAGACATCTGTGCGGGTTCATGCACAGATGTCTATTTAAATTGCCCTCAAAGTCACCAAAAGTAGTGCAGGAACTACTTTTAGAAATCTGTGTGGCGTTGCACTGATTGGGACGTGCCTGTTGCCACCAATAGGCTCCCATTTGACATGCGATTTGACCTGTCAAATCACATGTCAAATAGTGCCGATGTGAACGGAAGCTAAAGGATATATGCAGTTTGTGTGTTGTAACCTATACCCAGTACCTAAATGCCAATTTAAGTTTGATCTAGCCTTCAATGCAAACATGTATCTCCATTTATTAAAATGCCTTACATTAAATATGAATTCTTATTCAGTACTGGTAGCATTTTTTGATTATGCTTCTATATTAAAGTCTATGAAAAATGTTTTTGCAGCCCTCAGACTCCTACATACTCATATAGTCTCCCCGTAATCATGTGAAATTGAGAATTCAGAGTTTCTCAGCATCTGTTCTTATTCCTATACCATAAAACGTTTTATCAGGTGCACCAGACCATCTCTCTTGGCAAGACATTCACTCTGTGCAGCCATTGTGGCTGCTCGCACCAGAAATCTATAGAAAAAAGAAAAAGTTGACATACGTGGTTCTTAGGATGTCTTTTTACTTTGCTTTACAAACTTAATTTCATGTGTTGTAGTAAAGTTGGCGTATTGCCTGCTAGAAATAAATCAGAATAGCCAGTTGTTTTGGAGTTCAGGATCTTTTCATGATTATTCATGAGCCAATCTTGTATAGATAATATAGTTTTAGAAGGTTAACCTTTTTATTGGCTTGATATTTCTTGTAAAGTACAGCAAGATCTGGGTTTGTGAAACTCGTAGAGTCGAGCATGGCAGAGGAGGTGTTACCAGCAAGTGTCTTTCTCAGGATTTTATCCTCCATATCACATGCCAAGTGGATCGACCGTCTAAACCCCCGGATAGGTAAATGCCAAAAACAGGCCCCAGAACAGCTCTCTGAAACTGTGAAGAAGCAACATGGAAATTCACTTTAGCTCAGTGCCCAATAGTGTAGTGTAATGTATGTTTAAAGGAGTAAATAAGAGGGAAAAGAGCAGAGCATAGGCCGATGTGGTAGGGGTTAAGGTCTAGGTTTTCAGCCAAAAGCATAAGAATTTATTAGGTTGGAATGCTGGCAGAGTGTTAGCATTTTGTCACTTTTTTTTTTTTTCAAGAAAGGGCGTCTTCGTTTTATAGTGGACGTTGCATTATTTTTTATGTTGTGGTATTATTAAAATGGAATATACTAAATTCAGCAAACACTGAAAAAACTTTATTAAAGTGGCACTAAACGATAGCCTTATTTTCCAAATATAATCCATATTCATCCACTGCTTAGTGGCCCTAGAATCCATTTTTCATTAAATGGTTTTATTTCTGTGTTTTGTGCCTCTTTGTAATATCCTCTGTGAGCTTCCAAACCGGTCCTTTTCTTCCTTCGCCTCTGTTTGGAACGAGCAGTGTGGTCATGTGCACTGCTCTATGCATAGGTTAGTGATGGCGAACCTTGGCACCCCAGATGTTTTGGAACTACATTTCCCATGATGCACAACCACATTGCACAGTGTACGAGCATCATGGTATATGTAGTTCCAAAACATCTGGGGTGCCAAGGTTCGCCGTCATTGCCATAGGTCATAGTCTGCAGTCCATCATGGAAGCAAGCAAGAGAGGGTGGCTATGCAGTGGGACCATGGAGAATGAAAGTAGCCAGCCTCTAATAGTAAGTCAAATTACAGCATGAAAAATGGGAATGTGGAAATTTGAAGGAAGCTGGTTGCAATAGAAGGGACTTTTTGAGTTCACAATACATACTTGACTAGGACTTTCCTTTTTTAAACCATAGTTTAGTGTCACTTTATGCTTTTTCATATGCTGATTGGACAACCATTCTTGTATTGTTATGCATGTTTAATTATATATAAAGTATATGGTTAGCTTATCTAATGCAGTGGTCTTCAAAATTAGACACGAACCTGAGCATATAATTATAAAAATACTTTTTCTTCTCCATCCTCCCCCTTTGTTTGCCTTCCATACCAATGTCTCTTCTTACATCCCATATTTCCCAGTTCCCGCCCTCCCTGTAGGAATAGCAATGTTCCTCCGCCATTCTAGCTGCCCCTACTGTCTCTTTCTCACAATATCTTTTCCCTTTATCCTGTATTATTATTATACAGGATTTATATAGCAACGTTTTACAATAGAAGGGCAGACAGTACTGTTACATTTCAATTCAGGTGTTATTTACTGTATATATCAGTTTATATTTGCAATGTTATAGGAATGCTTCTCGCATATATTTAATACATTATGTAATACCATATATACCATACTTCTGTAACTACCACCACCTGGACCATGATATAATGTCCATTGTTGATAAATGCATTTAAATAAGGAATTTATAGAAAAGCATAAGCAGAGGTTACTTTAAGTGAAAAACACATGTCAGAATGAACACAATGCCCAGAGATATGGGCAAAATTTTTAGCAAATCTTATAATTTCCAGTAAAAGTTGACTGCTCTCACCCTTCTGCCTCCCTGTTGCTCCTAGGGCATCACTGGTATTTGTGATGGATGGCCTCACTGATAAATATGAAGTGGGGGGGGGGGGGGGGGGGGTTAGAATGGCTTTAAGGGGATTCTATTACTTGACAAAAAAAAATCTTGAAAAAGCAACCTGCAGTACAAGACTCTCCATACTTAGCTATCCAGTGGACAGCGAGTAAAAACTTTTGCTTTATCAAAGTGCCACAGCCTCCAGCTGAATCTTCACATCCTACGCACTTTCAATTGTGTCCCCTGATTGGTGCAAAGGTTCCTTTCCTGGCCAATATATCCAGAGCTACCATTAGAAATCATGGTAAGGCTCCTTACAGCCTACATCACAAGCCCCTCCAGGCAAAATGCAGGAGGGGGGGTGGCAGCACAAGTCTGACAAACAGCATGCCTTACCAATCAGACTTATCCTGGTTCCTGGCTGAACCCCGGCCCTCCCAGTATTGGAAAGCTGGCTGTGTCCCACTATCAGTGTCCCTGCCTATATCTACACCTGGGAACCTTTGGAAGTTAGCGGGATTGAGAGTGGGGGTGGGCAGGGGGCTGGGTTTACAGCAGTGTATAGTGCACTGGGAGCAGGGGTCTCCCAACTTTTTAAATAAAGGGCCAATTTACTGCCCACCAGTAGTAGAAATGCCCCAGCATCAGTGTGAGTGGATAGTGGCTCAGGCTTGGTGGCCAGTGGGAGTAAAGCCTGGTACAAACGGGCCGAATGTCGGGAGACATTTGCCAGTTCAAAAAAACACTTGACATTTGGCCCATGTTTATGTCGGTCTGTCAGACAAGCATGCTGGAAAACCAGCAGCTGACCAACTCCCAATCAGCACCCTCAGCCAATGGCAGAGAGCACTGATCAGAGTGTTCTGGGAGGTGGGGGCTCACCCGTCCCATCAGAATACAATAGCTCAGTGGGGAAGATCGCTGTACTTCTCATATTAAGTACAGCGGCTCCAACTGGAGTTGACAGTTTTTTCCTTCAACCCGCTGGGTTGAATGGAAATGACTAATATTGTGTACCAAGCTTTAAAAGATTACATAGTGACTGTGGTGAATAAGAGGAGCAAAATTGCTCCACCAGTCATGTGAATGGGAGTAATAATGCCTTATCGTTGGTGTCGGGGAGGAATAGTGCCACGTCATAGTGCCACGTCGGGGAGGAATAGTGCCCTGCTGTTGGTGTCAGTGGAAGGAATGGTGTCTCATTGTTGGTGTCAGTGGAGCAATAGGGACTATTCATCAGTGCGAGAAGTAGTGCCTCATATCAGTGGGAGGAACTGTGCCCTTAGAGCTGGATAAAGGCAAGCAAAGGGCCGCATCCAGTATGCAATTTGGAGACCACTGTTCAAGAAGCTTAAAATCTAAAGTCCCTTTTTTATATAAAAATACTAGGGCCGGTTAGGACAGAAGCTAATTAACCAAAGTAAACCATCAAGCACAGAGAAAACATGCAAACCCCATGCAGACAGTGTCCCGACAACCTTCTAACTGGGATCACAGTGCTGCAAGGTAGAAGAGCTAACCACAATTCCACTGTGCTGCCATAACATTACAAAAGTATACCGTGAAATATTTATGAAAACCTTTGTCCAAAATTGTATTGTTCTGCTGGAAAAATGTTCAGTCCAAGGGCTTTGGCTTGAGATCACCCTATGACCTGAAAATAAAAATATACAATGTTCAGACAGAAAGCAGAGCTCTGCATCACTGTGGGATTCCTCTCGATGTCTGTTTCTACAGTCATGACAAAAGATTAAATTGAGACGCACTCTCCTGCATCTTCCCGTTGAAATCTAAGAAGATACAACTTTATGTCTTGGCATGTTTGAACAGCTGTGTGGATGAGTTTAGAAGAAAGTAATTGTGTGCTTCAGGCAAACTCCATTAGGTAGTTAGAATATTTGTTATGATATGTCCATTGTTTGCAAGCTCTGCTTCCAAGTCTGACAGATAAGGTATACATCACCTGGTCACACTGACTTTTTGTAGAGGAGAAGTGTCCTTTTTCAATGACTAAGCTTCACCTGCTTTATTTAAACACAACCATTGCTTTCATAGGTTCTATCTTGTTTTAATGAAAATGTGTATTTAAAAAAATTCCTTATCCTCTGAAAATAGCAGCTTTCTGGCCATTGTGCTGGTCCAATGTACTGTTTGAGTCACTGACCTAGAGCCAGTATTCAGGTCAATAATTCAAATTTCCATTTCTTTGTGCCTTGTTGGTGTCAGAGACTCGGAAACTATTAAAATCAGAGAAAGCCAGGTGACAGGTAATATTTTCAGAAGAAGGTTAGCTCTGGCAAGCTGGTGATGGATGGATTGAAGTCATGTTCCTCTTGCACATGACACTCCCGTTTGAGCATCTACTTTATCTTACTTTTTTTCTCTATGTATTTGTGTGTATTTCCGTGCATATACGTTTGCGCAATTGTGCACGTATTTTCACGCAAACTTGTTCCCACGTTCCTGTTCTGCAGTATGTACAGTGCTTTGCGAAAGTATTCGGCCACCTTGAACGTTTCAACCTTTTGCCACATTTCAGGCTTCAAACATAAAGATATAAAATTTAAATTTTTTGTGAAGAATCACCAACAAGTGGGACACAATTGTGAAGTGGAACGAAATCTATTGGATATTTTAAACTTTTTTAGCAAATAAAAAACTGAAAAGTGGTGCGTGCAAAATTATTCGGCCCCTTTACTGTCAGTGCAGCAAACTCACTCCAGAAGTTCAGCGAGGATCTCTGAATGATCCAATGTTGTCCTAAATGACTGATGGTGATAAATAGAATCCACCTGTGTGTAATCAAGTCTCTGTATAAATGCACCTGCTCTGTGATAGTCTCAGGGTTCTGTTGAAAGCGCAGAGAGCATCATGAAGACCAAGGAACACACCAGGCAGGTCCGTAATACTGTTATGGAGAAGTTTAAAGTGGGATTTGGATACAAAAAGATTTCCCAAGCTTTAAACATCCCAAGGAGCACTGTGCAAGCGATCATTTTGAAATGGAAGGAGTATCAGACCACTGCAAATCTACCAAGACCTGGCCGTCCCTCTAAACTTTCAGCTCAGACAAGGAGAAGACTGATCAGAGATGCAGCCAAGAGGCCCATGATCCCTCTGGATGAACTGCAGAGAACTACAGCTGAGGTGGGAGAGTCTGTCCATAGGACAACAATCAGTCGTACACTGCACAAATCTGGCCTTTATGGAAGAGTGGCAAGAAGAAAGCCATTTCTCAAAGATATCCATAAAAAGTCTTGTCTAAAGTTTGCCACAAGCCACCTGGGAGACACACCAAACATGTGGAAGAAGGTGCTCTGGTCAGATGAAACCAAAATCGAACTTTTTGCCCACAATGCAAAACGATATGTTTGGCGTAAAAGCAACACAGCTCATCACCCTCAACACACCATCCCTACTGTCAAACATGGTGGTGGCAGCATCATGGTTTGGGCCTGCTTTTCTTCAGCAGGGACAGGGAAGATGGTTAAAATTGAGGGGAAGATGGATGCAGCCAAATACAGGACCATTCTGGATGAAAACCTGTTGGAGTCTGCAAAAGACCTGAAACTGGGACGGAGATTTATCTTCCAACAAGACAATGATCCCAAACATACAGAAAAATCTACAAAGGAATGGTTCACAAATAACGTATCCAGGTGTTAGAATGGCCAAGTCAAAGTCCAGACCTGAATCCAATCGAGAATCTGTGGAAAGAGCTGAAAACTGCTGTTCACAAACGCTCTCCATCCAACCTCACTGAGCTCGAGCTGTTTTGCAAGGAAGAATGGGCAAGAATTTCAGTCTCTCAATGTGCAAAACTGATAGAGACATACCCCAAGCGACTTGCAGCTGTAATCGCAGCAAAAGGTGGCTCTACAAAGTATTAACGCAAGGGGGCCGAATAATTTTGCACGCCCCACTTTTCATTTTTTTATTAGTTAAAAAGTTTAAAAAATCCAATAGATTTCGTTCCACTTCACAATTGTGTCCCACTTGTTGGTGATTCTTCACAAAAAATAAAATTTTTATATCTTTATGTTTGAAGCCTGAAATGTGGCAAAAGGTTGAAAAGTTCAAGGGGGCCGAATACTTTCGCAAGGCACTGTAAATGATTATTTGCACATATTTGTGCACATTTGTGCGTGTGTGGCATAAATTACTGACCTAAAATGTGGATTTTTTAAATTTATTTTTACTGACGAATGCACGGCGCTTGCTTACGTGCCTATGTGCATAGGCACATTACAATTAATGGAAAAAATTATATAAAAATTATAAAAGGCTGCGCCGTGTCATAAACAAAGAAAACTCTTATCAAAAAAAGTGTCCATGTGTAACAAAAATGATTCCATTGGTATTCCATTAACTGGATGTGCTATCCACCGTTCTCAGTGATAATAAAGTATAACAATCTAAATGAAAATTAAATTGGCCTCTTACCAACTTCTGATGATTTCTAAATTATAAGAGATTAATTTCGTTCATAGGTGTTTTTTGTTTTTGCCCATTAAAAAAAAAAAAAAAAAGCTTTTTTGAAATGCTTCTAAATGCAAACGCAGCAAAACACGACAAAACGCTGCTAAACGTAGCATGTAAACATGGCAAAACAGCGTTTTAAATGTGGTTTACTATCTGTCAAATTAAATCATTCAGGAGAGGTTGTAAAAATGTCCCGTGTACATGAAGCCTTAGATCTCATGCCCACAGACTTTTTTATATGCTGCATAGTCTTTTAGTGTAAAATCCTCAGTGCTTTCCAGTTGCGGGTGCCACGTGCAGCTGCCAATACAAATTAATCATACTGCATCACCAGTTACTCATGTAGGCACATGCAGGGTATTTCCCCAAACACACCACTTTTGCGCTGTACATGTAAGCACAGGAAAAGGCCAATGCAGAATTGATTGGCTTTTACACAGCTGTTTGCGTTGGTAGCTAAATATGACCAGGGATTTTACAATGGAAGACTTTACAGCATATAAACATCTTTGTGCATGAGGCCTTTTTCATAAAGGTTTCCTTTAACCTCTCTGGTGGTATTCCCGAGTGTGGCTCAGGGTGAGTTTTCATGACCAAAAGCAGTAACCCCGAGTCACACTTGGGATTGCACCATGTACAGCTTACTTGCCGTGTCCCCAGGATCTTGCAATGTCCTCCTGTTGTGTGTGCAAGCTGTGTCTCCTCTCGATCTATCACTGTGCCGGGCTCCGTTCCCTCCGAGCGTCGCAACTCACGGGGACGGTGTCCAGTGCCAAATTCAAAAGGTGAAAAACACATAACACATACAGTACACTGTAATCTTACAGATTACATTACTGTATCAAATAATGTCACATCCCTTTTGTCCCTAGTGCTTTGTCCAGTGCTCTGCATGCAGTTTTAAATTATATTTACAGTAAAACCTCGGTTTGAGAGTAACTTGGTTTGAGAGCGTTTTGCAAGACAAGCAAAATTTTCTAATAAATTCTGACTTGATATACAAGCGATGTTTTGATATACAAGTAGCGTCATGTCACAACTGAGTATAAAAGAGAGAGAGGCGCCTCTAAGTGTACCAATATGGTTACATTTATTGAAGGTACAACATTTAGCAACTCACATTGTTAAAGATTAAAAGAGGCACATCTAAGTATGCTGACATCCGGGGTAAAGTTGTCCACATAGACCGTCCTCCTCACTGCTATTGACGTCATCCCTTCCACTCTGTGCCCCACAAGTGGTTCGGTCCTCGCTTTAAGATGGCTTTTCTGCAGGGCAGTCTTTCGGGTCATGATTGCAGACTGACAGCGGTCAGAGTCGGTGGTGAGGAGGATGGTCTATGTGGACAGCTTTACCCTGGATGCCTGCATACTTAGATGGGCCTCTTTTAATCATCAACCATGTGAGTTTCTAAATGTTGTAGCTGCATTAAATGTAATCATATTGCTACACTTAGGCCGCGTACACACGGGCGGACTGTTCGCCCAACTTTGTCCGTCAAACAGTTTCGGCAAACAGTCCGCTCAAAATTAGCATGGACGGACATGGCCACACACGACGAACGAACAGTTTGCTGAAACCGTGCGCGATGACGTGAACGGCACGTACGACGGGACGAAAAATACGACGTCCTATACACTGCATTATAACTTTCGGCGTGAAAATCCTTTCTGAGCATGCGCGCAACTTTGTTTGACGAACAAGCCTACACACGAGCGGACTGTTCGCTGAAACAAGGTGTCAGCGGACAGTTTTACGGAATTTCCGAAAAACCTTGTTCGTCAAACTGTCCGCTGAAACTGTCCGCTGAAAGCCCACACACGAGCGGACTGTCCGCCCAAACACTGTTCAGCGGACAAAGTTGGGCGAACAGTCCGCCCGTGTGTACGCGGCCTTAGAGGCGCCTCTCTTCTCTTTTATACTCTGTAGCTCCTGATGGATTTTTCTTCTAATCCCCTTGTGGAGGCTTCCATTTGTGGATGGACATTTTATGGTTACACAACCTGGTCACATTGCTATAAATTTTTTATATGGACTATAAACTGAAGGACCTATCAATAAATGGCTGTGGAAAGAATCATTTAGTTTCCATTATTTCTTATGGGGAAATTTGCTTTGACATAAAAGCGCTTTGGGTTACAAGTACGTTTCTGGAACGAATTATGCTTGCAATCCAAGGTTTTACTGTACTGTTCTTTCTGCCTGGAAACTGGAGATTGTCCATAGTAACCAAAAAGTGTCCCTTTACGTCAAAAGTGGTTTTAGACCAGCTAGAAAACAGCGATAGTAAATTAGAATCTCTTGCAGAATTGAGCAATAGTGATTTGTGGGGATATTAGTCATCAAACACTGAAAGTAACGACAGCGACAAATCAGTAACTGAGCAAATTTCAGTGTTTTTGATTTGATTACGTTATTGAATACATTTTATTATTATTATATTATTATTTGTTATAATTATTTATAGTTATTTATTATATTTTAATTTATGATTTTGTGTTTCAAACTTTATCATACCCGGGATGTCTACTAGACTTTTGTTTGGACAGATTATTTAAGTGAGTTATTACTAAGAATTACAGGCCTACAATATAAAGCACCACATTTCCATGCAAAACATTGTACTGCTTTGAGCATCAATAATCTGACATAATCATACCATCAGGGAGGTTAACAGAAACTTTATTTTGGGAGTTGGCAAGCCATCGATCGCGACTGACTGGTCACCTACTGTAAGCCAACTGGTGGATCGTGACCACGGCTCTGCATTTCCCCGGCCTCCATCGCTCTTGTTCACTGCAGAGCGAAGAGCAAGAGGCAGCATAGTGCTGGATGGAGCGTGTGGCTGCTAGCTTGTTATGAAATGTTGACTCCAGTGGCTCCCGCTCCCACCTTCCACCCAGCACTATGCTGTCTCCTGATCTCCACTCTGCTGTACACATGCTGTCAGGTAGGAAGTGCTACTTACACAGCGCTGTATGTGTTGGGGGAGGAGGAGGATGTGAAGAGGACAGAGGAGACACTGTTGGAGGGAGGACAGATATTACCCAGAGGACAGAGGCATTGTGATGAGAAATGGACAGAGTACACTTTTTTGGGGGGTGGCGAGGCAGAGGACACTGCTTCCTGGGGGCAGAGGGCTCTTTGTGGGGGACAGAGGACACTGCTGGGGGGGGGGGGGGTAGAGCACACTGCTATGTGGGGGGGTAGAGGACAATGCTTGGGGGGTATAGAATACTATGTCTATGTTTTTTATTGGAAGCTTTATAGTTTTGTTTTCTAAGGGTGCCCCCTGCGGATCTTTGTTTTTCTCCATGTTGTCCAGGTAGATCTCTACATCCTAGAGGTTGCCTTACCTCTTCTTTATTTTGTATAACACATAGGGGTTTATTTACTGAAGAAAAAAAGACTGTGCAGTTGCTCCAGAGCTTAGTAAATGAGATAAAGCTTTGCTTTTTAAACAATACCCAATCGCATGCAAATAAATTAGAATTTTTTATTTATTTTTTGCACCTGATTGAATGATGGAAGTCAGCAGAGCTTCCCCTCGTTTACTAAGCTGTGGAGCAACTGCACTTGCAGAGTGCACAGTGTATTTGTCTTTAGTAAATCAACCTAATAATTTTACAGTTATCCTGCCTCAGTTTATCCCCAAAAACATAATGCAACAACAAATTTAATTTAAGGGAACCTATCAGGACAGAAACTAGAAGGCTGCTAATGCTAACTTGTTTTCAGAATACAGTATTCAAGCTGCTTGGCTGGAATCCTTATCATTACTTTGTGACAGACCTGAAAGAACATGTGCATAAAGATGAACATACATTTACCAACTTCTTTTGTTCAGCATGCAAGCTAAAGGAAATAAATCTAAGTGTTGCCTCCACCAACACTAAAAAACACCTGCCTACCTGCCTAGCTGCTGGCAAATGTATTCTGACAGTCAGCACCAGCAATTGTCAGAATACCCAAACATTGGATGCATCTGAATGGATGCATCTGAATGGATGCAGTCACTGTTCAACAATTCTCCACCATGCTGCTTTGACTCGATAGAACAATCAACCTTCATCAAGCTGGGTGTTGCCAACAGGGGCACCCATGGCTTGAATTTCAGCTGAATCAGCAAGAATTGGCCCAAATTCAATACACTTATGGAAGCCTTAAATCATTGTCTGATCGCTAGAGGCCAAAGCATTGTTATGCGGGAATGTGTGTGTGTGGCCATTTTAATTTATTTTTAAATTTACTGGTACATTTTAGTGCCTTCAGTTATGTGTATTATTTCATATTCACCTGGCACAAGTGTAGTTTACAGCAATGTTTCTCAGCTTCTGTCCTCAAGGTTCAATGTTTTCAGGATTTCCCTCAGATGAAACGGCTGTGGTAACTACTAAGGCAGTGAAACTGATCAAATCACGTGTGCAATATAATGGAAAGCCTGAAAACATGACCTGTTGGGGTGCTTTGAGGACTGGAGTTGAGAAACACTGGTTTAGAGAACACCTATCATTCCAATTTTCTTTCATAAATTAGACACAAAATATCTGAGGAATAAAACATATCAGCAGAGACTTTAGGAACTTAATATCTACTGTTTGGAGGAAAGAAGGTAAAAGGGGGGCGGGACATTATAGAACCCTTTAAGTATGTCAAGGGGGTAAATAAGGTTGAGGGGGCAGTATTTTCAATATGAAGCCAAGCACGGGAACATGACCTAAAACGAACTGGAGGAAAGTTCAAAACTCTAATCTTATAATGTATTATTTTACTCAAAGATTGAGTATTGGATCTGAACATGCTTGAGACACATATAGATCTATACTCAGACAAAAAAAAGTAAAAGTCCCCCCCCCCCAAAAAATAAATAAAAATAAAATAAAAAATATGGGGTGTACTCAAAGGACCACTTGATCTTCTTTTTTCTGCCATCATTTTCATGTTTATAACTAAAGTCCAGCACCTATTAGTGCCTTAATGCACCTTTACCTTTACAAGTCTTCTCTACTGCCCCAGGCAATTTAAGTAGATGATCTAATTTATAATTCATCATACTAAACAGAATTTGTTCATATCATAAAATACATATCAGAGATACCCCCAAAAATATATATAAAAGGTTTGTTTAGGTTTGTTTTCTACAAAACTTTCCAACATGATATCTAGCCAGATTTGCTAATTTAACCTACTTGCAGCCATTTGTTATGCTGGTAGCAAACATGTAGGTGCACTTAAAGCCATTGATCCTTGTGAAATCTTTAAAGAAATGAAATTTAAGATTTATGAGGATTAAGTGTTTATTAAAATAATTTGCCCCACATGTTACAAACACATTTAGCTATGAATAGATGGTCTGTAGAAAATAAACATCAGATGTTTAAGTAAGCTTTAGAAGAACCTAGATTTTAATGTAAGGGGTTTTACAGCAAAGGGAGCAGTGGGATTTTGGGTGTAAATGACACGACTTGAAGGGAGTTGTGTTTGAACGGGATTCAGGGCATGTATTACTAAGCCATATAAACTAAAGAAACTTTATTATTGGCAAATATGACAGAAGAAAATACAATTTTACAGCCAACTCAAGAGGTTGAAATATATTTGTTGAATTTGGCAGAGGAACTAGTAGGCTTGAAAGATCCTAACGTTTTGATAATCTACATTTAATCAATCTTACTTGAATTTGGTGGAATTCCTTTTGATTTGTAATTAATGGGGGTGATCAATTGTCTCTTAGTCACTCATGTTTTCACTAATGACAAATGTTACTGAGCAGTTGCCAGTTCTCTTTTACTGCTGCACGTGTTTAATCAAATTGTCAATGTATTTTCTTGTGCATTGCACAATTTAAATAATCATTTAACAGTCTTCATTGAGGGTTCTCAAGAAAGAAAAGTAACAGGTATGGCTGTCATGCCAATACAAGTGCACACATGCAGTTTTCTTTGTGTTTACATTATGTTGCAGGTAATCTGGTGAAAGGTGGAAGCACCTCATTGGTCACTGGACTTGATGGGAACAAAATGGCTAAAGAAGTTGAATAATCATGAAATTTAAATTGCAGCAAGGACTCAAGAGGAGAACAAGATCTCTTTTCAAAGTCACGACTTTTAACTCTAGTATAATATTTCTCCAGTGACACTTTTATGCCAACATATGCCACCCCAGTCCCAGTTCCTATGTTTTCATGAATAGTTCAGTCATTTAGCCTTATTTCCATATCCTATGCATGAAAACATAGGAACTGGGGTGGAGAAAAATGGCAGGTGCTCTGGACTGATGAGTCAAAATTTTAAATATTTAGCTGTAGCAGGAGGCAGTTTAGTTGCTGAAAGACTGGAGAGCAGTACATTAAAGAGGAGTGTCTGCAGGCAACAATGAACCATGGCGGAGGTTCCTTGCAAGTTTGGACCTGCACTTCTGCAAATGGTGTTGGAGATTTGGTCAGGATTAACGGTGTCCTCAATGCTGAGAAATACAGGCAGCTTTTTATCCATCTTGCCATACCATCAGGGAAGCATGTAATTGGTCCTAAATGTATTCTCCAGCAGGAAAATAACCCCAAACATAGAGCCAATGTCATTAAGATCTATCTTCAGTGTAAAGAAGATCAAGGAGTCCTAGGAGTAATGGTTTGGCCCCCACAGAGTTCTGATCTCAACATCATGAAATCTGTCTGGAATTACATGCAGAGACAGAAGGAATTGAGGCAGCCTACATCCGCAGAAGATCTGTGGTTAGATTCTCCAAGATGTTTGTAACAAGCTCCCTGCTGAGTTCCTTCAAAAACTGTGTGCAAGTGTACCTAGAAGAATTGAAGACTTGATGCTGTTTTGAAAGCAAAATGTGGTCACACCAAATATTCATTTGATTTGCATTTCTCTTCTGTTCATTTACTTTCCATTTTGTTAATTGATTAAAAAAAAAACTATTAGCACTTCTATTTCTGAATGTATTCTTAATTTACAGCATTTTTTCACACATACCTAAAACATTTGCATGGTACTGTATATCTCATGTGTCTTTTCTTTTGTTCTATTTTTCTAAGATTGACACAGCATTTTCTATGTTGCCTGCTATCCTATTATGCTGTTTATCTTGTAATCTTTGAATAAAGAGTTATTTGACCCAAAGATACACTGTGGTAGAACTAAAAATTCTGCATGTAAATATATATAAGGGGGCACAGCCTATCTTTTTTTTAAAATTTTTGTACTGAAAAAGGCCAGTCCATCTTGCCGTGTAAGCTCATTTAGTCAGTATCTTGGTGTTTTGGGACTTCTAAATAAAAAGCAGTTGCCGGGAACAAGTAAAATGAATCAGTGTTCATTCTGCAGATGTACTAAAATAATGGTTTACTTATTTTTTAAAAAATCTGAGCCCTCTGTGATCAGCTACAGTAGCAGAACTCACAGACCACCTCACAGTGTTAGTAGGAAGGGAGTTGCTCTGTACTTCCTGAAGCCGGTGCAGCGTACCATCCTCTCTCTATCTGCACATTGCACATGTTTGGTAACACATGACTAGGGTAGCTAAGAGCTGTCCATGTAATTTACATATTACCTTTATTTACGCCTCCATAACACCTTTTCCTTAACATAAATAATCACGCAAAACCTGAGGTGGGGTAAATGGCCGAACACTGCCTTTTATTAACAACCCAACTTTATTCACATTAACATACCATAATTAACCAACCTAATATTTATTAACCAAAACCAGAGGTAATGATTTTGAGATCCTTGATGGTACCAATATATCCATACCCCTTTTATTGTGTCAAAGGCACCAGCTAGCTGAGTTGCCACCCCAGCTGCCAGCTGCGACTTATAGACTCTGGGCCTAAACCCAGATGACCTCAGCCACCCAGGGTCCTTAACGCTACTCTGTCACTACACCGTGGATACCATACCTGAGATGGTTCCCCACCGCTTACCCAAATGAACCAAATTATACCACCGCCAAGGACCCCAAAATGACACCTTATACCTGCAGGCCCCAACACACCCAAAAAGTCATCTGTACACCATCCTCCAATCCCAGAAACCACATGTCTGTGCCCACAGCATTGAGGTGGACTCCATCACCCCTAAGGAACTGGCACGTCTTGGACTCCAAGTCTGAGTGCCTGACCACCAAACCCCCATTCCTGACAAAAAACCTCCTTATTGACCTTGACTCGGGCTTTGTTGATCTTCTCCACAGATCTGGCCTCTCGCCACACAGTGCGTGCCACTATCTCCAACCAAACTAAAATGGTGCCTGGAAATTCACGACAAAGCCAGAGAAAATCAAAACGAATGTCCCGTATAAGTTCCCTAAAACGTCTGAATCCCAGATCATTCCCCCCTGCATGTATCACAAGAATATCCAGGGCCTTGTCCCAACAAGCAAATCAGTGAACCTCAGGGACCACCCCATTCCACATCATGCCGCATAGCCCAATCCAGCATACACTGCCTAACTCACTAGGGAACCCCAACTGCCTGGTTTCTGGCCTAACCTATGCCCGCCTGGCTCCCCAGTACACAAAGGAACGCCCCAGGATCCACACTAGGCATTACCGACCTGCAAGCACTGCATCGCCGACCACTGAACACTGCCTCCGACCAGTCCACTGGCCCCACGGGTTCCACTGATCACTGCTCTGCAGGCCGTCCCCTCCTCCCGTCTGCCGTAGGAGAGCTCCACTCAGCCGACATGCTGACCAGCCTCTGCCACTTTGCTCTCATCCTCCCGCGGCCACTGACATTATCGATGTGCGCGTTAGCCCGACCCGGGCTCCCAGGCACCGCCCGTGACCTGGAGGCATGCGCTGCCATCCCGGATCCTCCGTGGGCAGAAGTGCCCATCCTCACACGCCTCTCCCCCATCTGTAGTGAAGAGCCGCCGGCCACGCTGTGAGACAGGCTAATGCCCGCTGCTCTCTCTCTCCCACGCAGGGACGGCGGGTCGACTGGAACATTGCCAGACATGCAAGCCGCCCGTTCCAGAATCCTGATGACGGAGGATGGGGCCGGCGCTACTCGCCGAGGAGACCCCCATCCCCCGCGGGCTCCGTGGAGCTGGGTATTCCTTCCAGGCGCACCCCTTGCTGTAGCAGATGTGCGCTTAGCAGGGGGGTCTGAAGGTTTAGAAGGGCTCCTGATAAGGCGCTGAGCCCGAGGGGTCCTATCGGGGCTGAAGCACTCTGGAGGCCTAGATCTCCAAGCACGTGGTGGCACAGGTCCTGGGTGGGGGGACTCTGCTGGACCCCTTGCGGGGAAGCCACGACTTGGCTCTGCATCCACGCTGCTCCATGGACATCAGCTGCAGCTCCAAGTTGGGCTAACAGGCGATCCAGCTCACTCATAATGACAAGGCAAAGAGGGAAAACACAAGCCCCAGGGAATTAATGTTCTTCCCACAGTTTCTCAGGACACTGTTAGAGCCCCATCCCCCTTCTGCCGCTAATACCTCCCAGGCTCCCCCCATGCACCATTTTTAAGCCAATAATATGCCTACCCTTACACTTTACTTACAACCAAACCCCTTAATCACTTAGTTGCTGGTTTGCCGTAATACCCAGTCATGTCCCCATCTCTGCTGACTGCGTTCCTGCTCAGCTGCGGGCTGTTTAACAGCACAGCAGAATGCACCGTTGAGCATTGTTGTGTGTTACATTGCTAAAAAATTGTCAGATGTGACATGCAGTGTGCTGAGGTGTTTTTTGGTGGGCAAAATAAAATGAATGAGCTGCCTTGATGTAAGGTAAGTTAACGGGCAATTTAATATGATGCAAAGGTATGAAGTCGGAAAAAAAACAATAAAAACAGTATGCTAGAATTAGATGTACAGCATATATATTTTTCTTTTCCATGACATAGCGTGCATGGGAAATTAATGGGAACATTTCTATGAGATGTAACTATGAAGACATTTTTTTGGGAAAAAAATCTAAAAATTCGATTTAACTTGGGTTCTAGAAACAATCTACCAGGAACAGACTATGGTTTCTTGTTGGGGTGACTTTAATATGAGTCGTAGGGGTTGATTTACTAAAGACAAATAGACTATGCACTCTGCAAGGGTTTTTGTGCCAGAGCTTAGTGAGGCAAAGCTTCACTTTACAAAGAATAACCAAATCTCATGCAAGGAAAAAAAAAAGCATTTTTGCTTGCACATGATTGGATGATGGGAGTCAGCAGAGCTTTCCCTTATTTACTAAGCTCTGCAGCAAATGTCCTTCCATAGTACAACTGGACTTGCAAAGTCCACATTCTATTTGCATAGCTCCCAATTGTCCCTGATTTTGAGGGACTGTCCCTGATTTGTTGACCAATGTCCCTCTGTCCCTCTTACCTCCTCATTTGTCCCTCATTTTGGTCTGATCTATAAAGTTGAATTTAAATGGAAAATGTATCTTTAAAAAAGTGTTTCACAGTGCTAAACCTTTCATCCAATTTATAAATTATTGCTTTACCTTGACCATCTGATACATGCTTACGGACCATGGACTAAAAGGGCATTAGAAGTGGACAATCCCACCATATATGTAGGAACTTTCCCCTCTGGCCACATCCCTTCCAACATAAATTGGAGGTCGAAGGATAGATTTTATCAAGGGTGGCTGGCACCCAATACCATCTCCACAAAAGCTTATAATTATTCTCTTGTGTCTTGGAGTCCACAGAACTTGAGTGAGTCAAGTGGCATAAATGGTGCAGTTGCTCATCAGTAAACCCACACCAGAGGTCACACTTACATTCCCTATCAAAGAAAGGTTTAGGGTTAGGCTTAGCCGCAGCAAGCAGTTTATAGAGGAACAAAATCATATGAGTAAGGAAGTCTTTAGCAGCCCACAAACTTTCAAAGTCTGTAATTGTAGACCTAATCTGAGAGGCATGGCAATGTAATAAAATCAGCAAGCTGGCGATGTCTCCAAAAATCAAAAGGGAAGCTGCCATATCGATCTCTGAGAGTAGCAAGTGGGACTAGTCTATGACCCTCCATAAAATGAGACATGTTGACATCACCATTGCTCTGCCAGGGTTAAAAAAATTACCATTGCTCACCAGGAAGAAACCAGAGGAATCCTCCCACCAGCACCAACGGCGGTATTGGGGGTGCCAAAGCCAGAGACGTGTTGAGTCTATCCCAAACTTTCAGGGAATGAGTGGTCAATGGGGACATCCAGTAAGAGAAGCCTCTATCCTCTGGAGGAACCCAGGGAGCGTTTTTTCTAGGGGAACCCATAACTTTGAGGAAACATGAAACCTCCAGTTAGGAATCCTCTAAAGTGCAACTACACGGTAATATTGGAAAACATCCGGTATACCCAGGCCACCTGTCCATTTTGACTTCTGCAACAATGCCGTGGCAAGCCGTGGTCTCTTGCCTTTCCAAACAAACTTGGTAAAGAATCGCCTTGGTAGGGGCACAGGTACCGTCTGCAGGAAAAAGAGTATGTATGGGGCAATATTGTCATCTCAATAATATTTGTGCGGCCGACCCATGTAAAGGACGCCCTATCCCAAGATTGCAGGTTTTGGTGAATCTTATTAAGTAGCGGAGCATAATTATGTCCAAGCAATCAGTAAGTTGAATGCACAGGTATTACATAGAGGGGGACACCCAGACAATGGGAAAAGCACCCTTTAAAGTAATGGCAAGAGCCGGAGGGATGGTGACTGACAGAATTTCAGATTTAGCATAATTAATCTGAGAATTGGACATAGACTATAAGCAGACAGTTCTTCCATCAAGTTAGGCAATGAGACAAGGGGGTCCAATACATGAAAAAGGACATTGTCCCCATATGTGGAGAGTTTGTGTTCCATAGAACCCACAGAGACTGCCCTAATATTCAAATTAGCTTGAATTTTCAGGAGCATCGGTTCCAAGACCAGTGCGAACAGACGAGGAGAGAGCGGGCACCCCTGTCTTGTGCCATGCCGGATGGAGAGCACTGGGGATAGGCAACCATTTACCTTAACTTGTGCAGTAGGGGATGTATATAGCACCAAAATCCAGTGCCTTACCAGCACAGTGTTAAAGTCTCAATCGGCATGATTGGATGCTTTTTCAGCATCAGTGGAAAGGATCAGATAAGGAGGTAAATGGTCATGCATTTGGGCCCAATGAATGAGCTCAAGCTCCCTAATAGAGTTGTCTCTAGTCTCGCGACCCACTATGAAGCCTGTCTGATCAGGGTGAATGATTTGGGAAAGGAGGTGTTTAGGGCGGTTGGAAAGGATTTTAGCAAAGAGTTTCAGATCTGTGTTCAATGGTCAAATCGGGTGATAATTCTGGAGAAGAGTGCGATCCTTTCATTCTTTTTGGAGTACTGTAATGTGGGCCAGTGAAGCTCCCTGGGGGGGGGGGGGGGGGGATTGCAAATTAGTGGCAAGAGAATTAAACAACAAATCTTTTTTTTGTTTAATTTTACTTTAAGAGGTTGTGGCATGGAGTGTTCCCTTATGTCTATACACTTTTGCTAATTGGTGTCGCTTGTTACCCATCTCAAAAAGTTAGGAGGTATGTATTTGCCTTTAGTAAATCAACCCCATAGTGTAGTATATTCTGATACTCAGAACTGCCCTGAACCCGTACTACATTTGGCTGTAACATTAAACCACAAACTGTATATATTTTCCTAATCCCACATAAAGTAAGCAGCACAGCTTTTCTAATTTGAATTGTCAGACTTTCTGTTTCAGGTTGTTATTAATTGCATCCTGATGCATTCATATTAAAATAGACAGTAATACACATTTGGTGGTCTAGTATACCCAGAGACCTTTGTTAAAGGAAATCTGTGCCGAGAGGAAGCAGCTATTCTACTTTGGAAAATGTGGTTGCCCAGCTATCATGCTGATCTGTGGCTTCAATACCTCCTGAGGCATCAAATAGTGCGAATAGCAGATGGTGCGTGATACGCTTCAAAAATACACAGTTGTGCTCAAAGGTTTGCACAGCCTGGTATATTTTGTGAGTTATGTTATGTTTGTGTCCACTAATAATGATTTTAGTGTACTTTTAGTGAAAATATCCTTTTGATATTTTCACTGGTGGGGGCCTTTCAGGTAGGCTGAATGGGGCTTCGTGATTTCTAACAGCAGATCATATATATACATATATATATATATATATATATATATATATATATATATATATATATATATATATATATATATGAAAGTCCCTGAGTCACGTATGGGCTAGGGACTGCAGGTTTGTTCTTAAGTCAAATATGTTCGTAAGTCGGAACAGCGCAGAACGGCAGAGACGTCGTTTTCTGATGTTCTGTCAAAAGTGCTCGCCGTCGAAAAGTGCTGTCGAAATTGCCCACCGTCGAAAGTGGCCACCTCCCGTTCATAAGTAGGAGTCGTTCGCAAGTCGGATGTTTGTAACTCGAGGAGTGCTTGTATATATATATATATAGCTATATGTATCTATATATATATATATATCTATATAGCTATATAATTTCAGGCCAGTATGGTGGCCTGAAATTATGGGAGGAGCCTGGGGGTATTAAAGCAGGCTAGTCAGACAGTGTTTTTTTGTCGGTTCCAGTGTGCAGTACTACACATCACTAGGCCGATCTTCCCAGCTCACCTCATGTTTGTGTCTGTGCATTCAATCGCAAGTGCGTTGCGGCTTCTCCATTTGTAGTCTTCGTCAGAGGTTCCCACTCATTGTTGCAGATAGGATTCGGACCTTTTCATAACGTGCGAATCTTGTGATTCGTTATGCTGTCTATTCTGCATCCCTTTCGTTAAAAAATCTGCCTCCGAGTTGTTGTCGGTCATGTCCCGTCATCATTTGGCACAGACGTAGTACGTTCATAGGTTTATGCTGCCTTGCTTGTCATCCAAGCTACAAAACATACGATTCATTTGTTGATCCAAGCCTCTGAGCCACTGTCGATCATTGTCCGACATAGGCTTCACTGGTTTTAGGATTCACTGTCCATGGGGTTGCCGTCTCATCCATTTGAAGATGAGTATGTATTGTTTGTATGGGTTCTGTGGCTAATTGAGGTGATAACTAGGCCCACCTGCACCTTGATCAGCCTGGGGGGTTGGGTGGTTGGTATGTGTTCGGTTTCAGAGTAAGGAGTGGCATACACTCTACAACCAATTCGTATCAGATCCATTTAATACTACTTTCTTACAGATTCGTATCTGATTAATTTCATACATTTATAACCAATTTGTACCAGAGTCATCTCTCTTTACAAACCGATTTGTATCACATACATTACATACTTTAAGCCATTGTCTATCATATTCCCCATTTGTAAAACTGTCGTTACTGCATGTCATAATTCCTTGCCTTATCCCCACTGCTTCAATAACTTAACGTGTCATTCGCATGTATCCATGCCTAGTCGGTTTCTCAAAAAGCACTACCACCAAAAATCCTCCTGATCCTTGGGGTCAATCAGTCCTTCTCACTATTCAAACTCTACCCCATTGTGTCTCCAGCTCAAGTCTCGGGCAGTACCTGGGCAGGGCAAACAGACAATCAAGCCACAGCCAATATCATAAATAAAGGCATGTCCAAACCACATCTCTTATCCCACCTTGGTCACAGCTGACACTGGATTAAAGCAACACCTACACTATGCAAAGCACCTTGTATCCCACAACACCCTGAAGGCCTATTGTACCACCTGAAATATCTACGACAGGTTCCTAGCCCCAAACCTTGGGGCAGTGTCGGGAGATCTGAAACACATCTTGGCTTTCATATCATACTGCCACACGCAGCTGGCTCTATTACATAATACCATCAGACTCTTAGCTGGCATCCAGCATTTTCATCTCCTTACAGGACCCTACCATGCCATCCTTGTTTTATGCCCACGCAATCAAAACCATCCTACGCGATATCCACAGGCAGCAATCCCAAACTAGTAGCAAGTGCCGAACCAGCACTAGCGCCACCTTCAGAGACATGTCTACCATCCTGTCACGTTCCCCCTTTGGGTTACTGCCCAGCCTGGTCATTCAAGCAGCCAGCTACCTGGCCTTCTATGGCTTCTTATGTCCGAGCGAGTTCACCATCACTGGCCCCAGCTGTCAGGTACTACGCAGACTCCGTCTCACACGCCATCAGATTCACATCATCCTGCACCTCGGTGTGTCCAAAGTCGCAACAGTCCAGTCCCGGGGTAAATATCAAGCTATTCCAGACTCACAACGCCTGGTGCCCAGTGGCCATTCTAGACCAGTCGTTATCTCATCTGCCCGACCTATCGGAGTCTAGCCCATTGCTACCTTTCCTTACCAACCCTCTGAGTGGTAGCTAGTTCACCAGACACATTAGGATTCTCTTGTTTAACTTAGGCCTTGACCCCAGCCAATAATCTGGAAATTCCTTCCACATCGGACCAGCATCAGAAGCATGGCAACACGGGTACCAGACCATGTTATCAAGAAAATGGGCAGGTGAAAATCTGCTTGTTTTGCCTGATACATTCTGCATCTGCAAGCCTCCAGCAAGCTTGCCCAGTAGTACGTTACCAGCTCAATTAAATAATTACCTCCCTATCCAAGTACTTTGCCCCCTTCTCTTGGCATATCGTCCAGCAGACCAGGGCACACTTCAGGTCTACTTTATGTTTTTAGCCTTGTGATGTGTTTATGTGGTTCACATCTCTCTGGTCATAGGGCTCCGACCATAAATATATATAAAATATCCAAAAATAAAGTCATTCTTTGGACATAACAGAACAATGTATCGCTGGCCAGCAGTGAGTAATCTGCTCTGTTCTTCCCAGTGAAATTGTCCCTGCTTCTGTATTCAAAAGGAACAAGGGCTTAAATGTTTGTAATATATTAGGCTTCACACAGTATTATAAGGGTGTGCCGCATGATCTGCAGTACTAAAAATCAACTATAGGGGATTTATTTTTCTATGCTCCCAGGTGACTAAATGAGCTAATGCTAATGACATGTCACGATGATGGTGCGTAAGCGCCAACTTGTACCCAAGTGAATTATATTTTTCCATGCCTTAAAGCATAGCAATCTGTACAGAGAAGTCAACTAAAGTTAAATTGTGTTCCTTTTCCAAACGCATTCTTTTTCACACAGAGAAACAATTTTCATATTTATTTTTGTGATAGTAACATTTTGTATTTTCCGTAAAGGTCCCACAATCAATAGAATAATGTACCACTTTAGTTTGTATGTGTAACACAAGACAGAATAAGAGCCATTAAAGCATAATAAACCCAAAAACAAAAATGTAATAATATTTCAGCTGACCAATTCTTTAATGTGGTGACTGCATTAGTTTTCTGTTTTAAGGTTTTTTTCTCTTTATTTTCACATTTCCTGTCTTAGGGTGGCTCCAGTTATAGCAAATAATTTTTTCTTCCTTTTGGGATAAAGGTTTTACATAAACGAATTAAAGCTGATCATTGTAAGCTGGCCACTGTTAGGGGCAGTTCACACTGCTTTGCTGTCCGGCATCGGATGTGATTCGCACCGCACATGCGATGTCTATGCAATGCGAACTCAGCCATACAGAATGTATGGCTGAATTTGCATCGCATTCAGACCAAACTCGCACAGGACGCTTTTTTTGGTCCGCAGCAGAACCAGATGACATGGGTGTTCACACCATGCGATCCAATTCCTGTCCGAATTTGCATTTTGCTCTGTGATATGCAAACTGATTTGAGGGTGTCATTAGTTTTCTATTGAGGCTCTCTGAAGTTCGCATATGGCAATGTGAACTGCCTGCAAGTTGTATGCTATACTAGAACCGGCACCATTCGCAGGGTTCCCGCATCGCTGCAGTGTGAACCGAGCCTTAGTGTTAAATGGTTTGTTTCAACCCCCGACTGTTACTTTGGCTGGATAGCTTGGTCTGTTAAAGGAATTTGAAAAATCTAAGACTAATGCCGCGTACACACGACCGTTTTTTTTTTGTCAGAATAAACGCTGACTGAGTTCCGCTGAAACGGTCTTGCCTACACACAATCACACCAAAGTCCGATCGTCTAGAATGCGATGCCGTACAACACAGACGACGGGACTATAAAAAGGAAGTTCAATAGCCAGTAGCCAATAGATGCCCATGTATCGTTTTTGGTCTGTCGGAACAGCATACAGACGAACGGTTTTCCCGATAGGATTTGATTCTGTCGGAAGTAGTTAAAACATGTTCTATTTCTAGGTCCGTCAGAGTTTTCGAAAAAAAAAAAGTCAGATGAAGCCCACACATGATTGGAATATTCGATGAAATGATTCCATCTGACTTTTTCTGCCGGAAAGTCCGACCGTGTGTACACGGCATTACTGGGTGGATTACCAAGTGAAAATGAAGGAATAAAGCCCAAAAAAACAAAAGTGAATACATCCACCACAACTAAGCATTGATAAGCTGAAATATAAATAATTTTTGTTTTTGGGTTCAGAACCGTTTGATGTTTAGATGATTATGTTTTTATTCTGTGATTTCAGCAGGATCCAACAATATCAAAACTTCTTAGTTTCACCTAAATTGCTTTAGCCATTCTCGGCAGGACTTAATGGGGAGAAGACTGAAAGCTGATTGGGTCATTTGTTAATATCTGATCTTCATCCAATGTTTATAGCTAGACTAAGAAAAAATAAATCAGATAGTAGATTATACATGGAATAGCTTTTTAACCTTGAATGACATGATGTACTAAAACATCTCATACCCTGGTATAAAACTACTTGAGTTTATTTAATGTTTCTTACATAAACTAAATGTGCATATTAAATGTACCTGTACAGAAACTCCTAAGCCTGAGTCATGAGTGCACAGTTTCCAGTTGGGATTCCAGTGCAGACCACGCTATGTCATACTTGAACTCAGACTTTGTTCAGGAATGCTAATACAGTGCCCATTTTCAGAACAGACATGGGTTCTCCCTTCTGTACCTGGAACAGTTCTAGAAGGTCCTGGATAACAAACAGCACTCTTCCTTGTTGCTTATCAAGAAGGAACTTGGAACTTGAGGCTGTAGTGCAGGAGTGCCTACAAACTAAGGAAGAGAAGATGTGGTTCTTAACCTCCCTGGCGGTACGATTATTTCAGATTTTAGGTGCTGAAAGCGGTACAATTATTTTGCATGAAAATTTGGCGTTTTATATTGTAGTCCTGTAATTCTTAGGAATAACTCACTTAAATCTGTCCAAACCAGAGTCTAGAAAACATCCTGGGTATAATAAAGTTTGAAAAAATAAATCATAAATTATAATATAATAAATAACTATAAAAAATTATACCAAATAATAATATAACAATAATAAAAGTTATTCAATAATGTAATTAAATCAAAAACACTGAAATTTGCTCAGTTGCAGAATTGTCACTGTCATTACTTTTCAGTATTTGATGACGGATCTCCCCACAAATCCCTTTCGCTCAATTCTGCGAGTGATTACAATTTATTATCGCTGTTTTCTAGCTGGTCTAAAATCATTTTTGATGTAAAGGGACAGTTTTGGTTGCTATGGACAATCTCCAGTTTCCTGGCATAAAGAACAGTTTTTATAATATAAATCTGCATGCAGGACACTGGACAGAACACTAGGGACAAAGGGGATGTGAAATAATTACATACAGCAATGTAATCTGTAAGATTACATTATACTGTATGTATACTGTGTGTTTCACTTTTTGAATTTGGCGCCGTTCTCCATCCCCGTGCATCGCAGCGCTCACAGGGAACGGAGATCGGCTCCGTGATAGATCAACCGGAGCACGGCTCACTCGTGCAGCGGGGGGACATCGCTGTATCCAGGGGACAAGGTAAGTAACCTTTCCCTGGATTCAGCGATGCGGTCCCGAGTCTGGCTCGGGGTTACCGCTTTTGGTATAAAATCTCCACCCCGAGCCAGACTCGGGAATACCACCAAGGGGGTTAATTGCACAAAGTGTGCCAAATGGAGGATCATTTTGTAACGTTGAATACTGACTCTCTGGTATGTGAGATATTGGAGGCATTAAATGTGGCTCCTGGATTTCAATAGGTTCACATATCTTATTTCTACATGTGTTTGTTGGTAAATAAAATATTGGAATATGTTATTTTAACTTAATTTGTGATCAATCTGTAGTTAAACAGTATGCCACCCCGACATTTCATATTCCTGATATATGCCCATGTATTTGTATTAAAAAGTATCCTGTTTTCTTTATATTGCTTCCTTTGTGTGAAATCCCTGGCAATTCTGTCAGTCCCCTTGCTTCCCTATTTCAAACTGACCACCCTAGACATTGAAGCACATCCTTCAAAGTGTGGTCAGTTATTTGACTGTGCTGGGAGCACAGCCTGCCTGTCCTCCAGTAATCAGATTTCTGCTGACCTGGCCCCCTCTGCACAGTCATTCACTGGAAAGATCAGTCTTCTGCAGTTTCATGACTCCCAATTCACTTATGCAGCTGAAGACAGAGATTATGTGTTCAGAAAAAGGATTTTACACTGAATATATACACAGTGCTCAGCATAAATTAGTACAGCCCTTTTGAAAAGTAACATTTTAATCAATATCTCAATGAACACCAAAACAATTTCCAGAATTTTGCGTTTTTTATAGAATATTTGTTTAGCTCATTACATGAAAGTAATGTTAATGATATAACTTAGATTACAAAATCTTCAATTTTACTCAAATTAGTTGATGCAAAAATGAATACACTCCACAACAAAAACGATTACATCTAGTATTTTGTATGACCTTCATGATTTGTAAGGACAGCACCAAGTCTTCTAGGCATGGAATGAACAGTGACATATTACAACATCTATCTTTTTCTGTTCTTCAAGAACAACCTCTTTTAGAACCTGGATGCTGGATGGAGTGTGATGCCCAACATGTCTCTTCAGAACTCCCCGTAGGTGTTCGATTGAGTTCATATCAGGAGACATTCTTGGCCACTGCTTCACTCCCACTCTGTTGTTCTTCAGAAATGCAACAGTGGCCTTAGATGTGTGTTTTGGATTGTTGTCATGTTGAAAAACTACACGACAACCAAGGACAAGGAGCGATGGTAGCATCTTTTCTTTCAATATAGAGCAGTACATCTTTGAATTCCTGATACCATGAATGAAATGTAGCTCCCCCAAACCAGCAGCACTCCCCACAGAAGGATACTGCCACCACCATGTTTCACTGTAGACACCATGCATGTTTCTTTGTACTCCTCACCTTTGCTACAGTTTTGAAGCCATCAGTTCCAAAAACATTTATCTTGGTCTCATCACTCCAGTGCATAGAGTCCAGGTAGTCTTCTTCTTTTTCAACATGGGCCCTGGCAAATTATAGGTGAGCTTTTTTTGTGCATGGGCTTTTGGAGAAGCTTCCTTCGTGGACAACTCCCATGCATGCCATTTCTCTGCAGTGAAGCCGTATTGTGTCACGGGAAACAATCAACCCTGTTTGGCTTTCTACTTATTTAGCTAACTTCCGTGAACTTGCATGGTGATTTTATTCAACCCTTCTCATCAGAAGATGCTCCAGTCGAGGTGTTACCTTCCGTGGACTGCCTGGACGTCTCTGTGAGATGGTTGCAGCTCCATCTTTGTTAAATTTTTGTATCACTTTTGCTACATTATTCTGACTGATAACTAATTATTTTCTTTCTCAGGCCTTGTAACATATCTCTTCCATTTGGTGCCATTGCTGACAGCATGAAATGGGAAGGGTTTTTTAACATATGTTGATTTTTCAATAAAAAACCTTTGAACGAGAAAAAAAAATGTGAAGGGGTTTTCTTTAAGTAATGCCCTTTTATAATCAACTGTCTGCTGGACACCTACTTACCTGTAGTTGAATTAGGATTTTGTTATCTAAAATTTAGCTTTGCTCCTAAGACTTTCATTGAGGTGTATTCATTTTTGCAATCAGGATCTTTAATGAATTTGTTAGGAACAATACCTTTTTGTGTGTGCAAATTAACCTCCCTGGCGGTATGATTATTTCAGATTTTTGATGCTGAAAGTGGTACAATGTTTTGCATGGAAATTTGGCGTTTTATATTGTAGGTCTGTAATTCTTAGCAATAACACACTTAAATCTGTCCAAATAAAAGTCTAGTAGACATCCCGGGTATGATAAAGTTTGAAACACGAAATCATAAATTACAATATAATAAATAATTATAACATAATAATATAATAATAATAAAAAGGATTCAATAATGTAATCAAATCAAAAACACAGAAATTTGCTCAGTTTCAGAATTGTCTCTGTCATTACTTTCAGTGTTTGATGACGGATTTCCCCACAAATCACTATCTCTCAATTCTGCAAGTGATTCTAATTTATTATTGCTGTTTTCTAGCTGGTCTAAAACCACTTTTGATGTAAAGGGATGCTTTTTGTTTTTTTATGGACAATCTCCAGTTTCCAGGCAGAAAAGAACAGTATTTATAATATAAAATTGCATGCAGGGCTCTGGACAAACCACTAGGGACAAAAGGGATGTGAAATAATTTGATACAGTAATGTAATCTGTAAGATTACAGTGTACTATATGTATTGTGTTTGTTTAACCTTTTCAATTTGGCACTGTGCTCCGTCCCCGTGTGTTTCAGCGCTCGCAGGGAACGGAGCTGGGCACTGTGATAGATCCGAAGGAGGATACGGCTCGTACACACAGCGGGAAGACATTGCAGGATCCTGGTAAGTAAGGTAAGGTAAGTAACCTTGCCTGGATCCTGCGATGTGATCCCGAGTTTGGCTCGGGGTTACCGCTTTTGTTACTGAAAATTCACCCTGAGCCACACTCAGGAATACCGCTAAGGAGGTTAACAAATCTTTGTTGCAATTGCCCACATTTGTGTGAGTATTTTGTAGTATAGTGTCCAATAGAAAATGTTTATTTTGAAAAGAAAGTAATGGTTTTCTGACAAATCTGTTGGGGTATACTCATTTATGCTGAACACTGTGTGTGTGTGTGTGTGTGTGTGTGTGTGTATATACATACAGCGGGTAAAATAAGTATTGAATACGTTGCCATTTTTCTAGGTAAATATATTCTAAATGTGCTTTTGACAGGAATATGGCACCACATGTTGGTAATCTCCAATGCAATTCAAATAAGTTCAGAAATTAAGTTATGTGTAATAAAATGGAATGACACAGGGAAAAGGCATTAAACACATGAAGAAAGGGAGGTGCAAAAAGGAATGGAAAGCCAAGATACCAGATGAAATATATCAGTAATTAGAAAGCAATCCTGCCCCTTGTCAGTGCAAATTAATATCAGCTGGTTCAGTCTCAAGTAATGGCCTATAAAAGTGTCTCATTACAAGAAACATCTCATGATGGGTAAAAGCAAAGAGCTCTCTCAAGACCTTCACAACCTTATTTTTGCAAAACATACTGATGGCATTGGTTACAAAATGATTTATAAACTTCTGGATTTTCCAGTGAGCACTGTTGAGGCCATAATCCGGATCCGGAACTTAATTTCACAATAAACCTTCCTGTCCAGGTGCTACTCGCAAAATTTCTGACAGAGGAGTGAAAAGAATTATCAGAAGGGTTGTCCAGAAGCCAAGGACTACTTGTGGAGAGCTTCAGGAAAGAGCTGGAATTAGCAGGTACAATTGTTTCAAAGAAAACAATAAGTAATGCACTCAACTGCCATGGCCTGTATGCACACTCATCAGAGGAAACCAAAATTGAATTCTTTGGGTGCCATAATACACACCATGTTTGGCAGTCAAATGGCACTGCACATCACCACAAAATCACCCTCATTCCAACAGTGAAGATTGGAGGTGGGCAAACTTCATATCCTTGAAGGAAGGATAAATGGAAAAATGTACCAAGACATTCTTGATAAAAATATGCTGCCATCTACCAGAATTAAGAAGATAAAACAAGGGTGGACATTTCAGCAAGGCAATGACCCCAAACACAAAGCCAAGGAATCTCTAAATTGGTTTCAAAGAAAGAAAATAAAGCTGCTAGAATTTTCTAGTCAATTACCAGGCTTGAATCCAATAGAAAATCTATGGAAAGAACTAAAGATCAGAGTGCATTGTAGAGGCCCACATAAAGTTCAAGATTTGAAGACTGTGTGGAAGAATGGGCCAAAATCACACCTGAGCAATACATGGACTAGTTTCTCCATAAAGGTGGCATCTTGAAGCTGTCATTACTGACAAAGAATTTTGTAAAAAGTATTAAAAAATTTCAGTTAGCGTGCTCAATACTTTTTCCCTGTGTCATTGCATTTTACTACAGAATTACTTACCGTAATTTCTGAACTTATTTATTTTGGTTTCTTTGTATGTATGTATGTATGTGCTTTAACCAATATATACGACCATTTTGACGTCCCTTTATATTTTTAAACTGTAAGGTTGTTTTACAAGATAAGGGTTCATGTATACTTTAATTTGGGATCTTCACCAAAGAATAGTGTGTCTTAGTAGTAACTAATCAACAGCAATAGATTCTTGTAAACCATCAAACAGCACCAAGATTGGCAAAAGTAATACCCAGTTACTTGTACATTGTAACAGCGTTGAAGGGTTTGGTTTATTTCCTGCTTAGCTCATGTTAAGAAAATATGTTTTAATTATTTTTATACATTGCTTAGGTTCCCGACAAACCAAATGCCTTAAATCCTTTGTACATGCTTTATTTAGAGGGGATGTTATTTTAAATCACACCTTATAACTTTGCTGAACATCTGACTCACACTTTTACCCTCATCCCAAAAATGTTCTCTTATAGGAAATAGATAACGTATATCTTCAAAGATAGGAAGACCTCAAAGTCCATGCAAAAACTAAAACCCCTGCATCTATAGACACCACAGATCTAACACTAACCTCTCTATCCCTGTAAAGAAAAAATGAGTATACATATCTTTTTGGAAGTTGATCTGACCCATGCTGACCGGATTCCCATGCTGAGCTGTTAGCTGCAGCTTCACTGTAGAGGCGGGTGCAGAGCAGACAAACGATAACGGAAGCCCCTTAGTAACTCTGTGGGTGACATCACTTCCTATTAATTTCAGAGCCATTGTCGGCCGTGTCCTCTGTGGAGCTTCTGCCGCTAGAGATTGGGTCAGATCGGCTTCCAAAAAGGTATTTATACCCATTTGTTCTTTACAGGGATAAAGAGGTTAGTGTTAGATCCGTGGTGTCTATAGATGCAGGGATTTTTGTTTTTGCATGGACTTCCACTTTAAGTTAATTATAGATGACATTCAAATGTTTTCTGACTTTCTTCGACCTTAATTCTATTAACAGGAGTGTGCAAGGTTATAAAAGAAGTTTAGATGACCAATATGAAGAGAGTACTCAAGCTCACTATATAGAAGTATTATGAAAATTGGCTATGTTTGCCAAAAACTCATTTTTTTTGTTTTCTCCACATGCATGACTTTAACAATGGAACATACAATCAATATACAAATTAATTATGGACTTCATCCCTCTAACTGCAGTCCTGGCTTGGATCTGTAGATACAACTTCCTTTATCATCTGAAATTCTCACTTGATATAAAGATATTAATAAGTATTTTGAATTTGTTTTAAAAATATGGAACAAATGGGATATAAAAAAGTTAGCATTTCACAAATGACTTTTACTAAAAGGTTAAGGTAATTTCAGCTGTGCACTGAAATATTTTATGGTATTCCATATTAAAGATATTTTCACATCAACCGTAGCCAGCGCAAATGGTGCAAGGCTTCCCTGGCCACTTCCAGTACCTTCGGGGCCCGGAGAGCAACTGGGTTTCTCTGAAGCACACAACTGTTGTGCCTTATTTGGCTTCTTTTTGTGTATGCCTGTAAGGGGGGTAGGGAGAATCAGTAGTGCAAGATGGATTATTTTCAACTGAGTGCTGCCTATTAAGAGGCCATTGTCAGTTATGTGTGCAAATTGCTTCACCTCCACCTTCCATAGGCTTACATGTTCACCTGTGGCTAAAATGTTGTATCACAGTTTTCCATTAGAAAGATTATTTGTCTGCTGGATTGTGTATGCACTTAGCCAGCCACCATATAATGTCTTTAAGCCACTTTAGCTTAGCTAAATGATATCTGACCCTTAAACCGATTAACAGAACCTTCACTTCTCATTTTTTCCAGTTTTTCATAATTGGCCCTGTTATTATTGTCTCATTGATTGGTCACAATAACCGTCTCCCATGATTATATTCATGTTTTCCATTTTTAGTGTAGGATTTAAACGCCTATAATTATCACATAGCAGGTTGAACTTTTGCTTCCTTACTGCAAGCTTAACTGAAACATCTTGGTGTTTGGCCGGATCTGTACAGATTTATCATACGTAGTTTTAATATTTCAGGATATACAATTAATAATCCCCTTGCCTGTTTTATGTCATCACAGTTGTAAGCTGTGTATCTCATTTGCCAAAGGTTAACTGGAAGTCTGACTCACTTTCCCAATATTTTAAACTCCTTCTTAACGATTGGACTCTAGCTGTATGACTTAAAAATTTTGCCTGCCCTTAGCCAACATTTTGTTGGCTAGCATTTTTACTATGGCAGCTAGATGATGATGCTAAAGTTCTTTCCATGCTTTGGAAATATTTGGGTTAATGCAACAGTCAGAAGATTGTGTTTTGCTCCTTGTTAAAATGTACTTTAAACATTAGTCATTCATTGTGGGAGAATTTATCAGGAAAATACTGTCCCTGAAATATAAACTTGCTGTTCCCCGGACAAAACAAAGAACATTCTGCTTTGTGTTTAGTCCAAGGCTTATTTTAAAAAGTACATTTGCACCTGAATTATTTATTATGTTTGATGTTTAAATGATTTAATGCTTAAACAGCTGTTTTGTCATAAGAGAAGAACCATATTGTGGGGTTGCTCATATCGCTTGTATCCCTCAATGGCTACTTTGATACCCAAAGCAGTGTTTTGATATCAGACAGTACAGAAGGGAGGGTAAAGGCACTAGCTGAGCTAGTGATTATGCACAATTTGAAGTCATTCTTAATACTGCAAGTTTGGATGGCATGCCTGAAGAAACAAATTAGGAACCTTGCATGTCATTGCGCAAAGGGATTGGGGTGCTTTGAAGCCGTTACGCATACCACACAGGAGAAATGTCCAGAAACCCCTTATTGCCACTAGAAAAGCCAGTTTTGCATCGCAGAGTGCTCCCTTGTTTGCATTAGTCAATCTGCATACATAAGATATCTACAACAATATATATATATATTATATATATATATATATATTATATATATATATATAATATATAGAAGATTGACTCAATTGGATGTATAACATAAAAGAGGGTGTGACCTGGCACAGCCAAATGGTGGGCCTCCATCCCTATTGTAAGTTACAGGACAAAAGAGGAGCTGGAACTTTATATGAGGCCTGCCATATCAAATACAATGAAAATAGGTACATAAATGTATATATAGATGGGTTTATTTATTTGTTACAATCTAAAATTCATTCAAACTCATAAAAATGCATAGTATCAAATAATTTGATAGTCACATGACTTACACTTGTATTATACTGCTCATAGGATAAGATACAATTATTGAGTTGACATGATAGGCATGAATGGTAAAAATGAATACATGAAAAATATATGCATATACACATACTAAACCAGATGTGTCTTGATATTAGGCAAAACTCAACGCGTTTCATGGTGTTACATACACTCATCAGGAGTGCAAAAGGGTGAAATACTGTAAAGAATGTCAATTAATAATAGTGCCCTCTAAAGAAGGGATTTTCCCAAAGATTGGGAACAGGTCAGTAACTTACAACTCTGTCCCATGGCTGGGCCCAAACTCTGCACAGTAATTTGTGGAGATCTCAGGTTACGGTGCCTCCCCCGGGGTGGGGGAGTCAATTGGATTTATACATAGATATGGGAGCAACATCAACATATGCACATATATGAATTATCCATTATGTGATATAGCATTGAGAGAGCACAAGTTAAAGGCTGTGGTTTGGTTCTAAATTCCTCCACCGGATAATACAACTATTTGGAAGATTGCTCATACAGTATCTTTTTGGATTGGGAATAAACTTTGCTATGAACATACAACAAGATGTGGCTTGCACTCATGTTTGTGGGTTCAGCTTTCTCAAAAGAACATCTATGAAACAGAGAGGTGTTGGCTGATATATATTTTAACCATTTCTTGGCCAAGATTTTATTAAGCGTTGAACTTGAGATGTCCATATATCAATACATTTTGTAAGGAGTTTTTTCAACTATATTGATGTTCATCAGTAGTTTGTTTGTGCTTTTCATTTAGATGTTGTTTATACAGACTGGTTGTTTAAGTCAGAACCATTTTTTTGACTATCGTGTTGGCATAGTGATTGATCACTGGTGACTCCTCCACTATGCTCCTTCTTTCTCTTTTGAAACTAGCTTAAAATATTGTTGGTAAACCTTGAGGCTTTTTAGAAATGGCAATGTTGCATACCACGTTGATGTCATTTCACTAAGGCCGCGTACACACGCGGGGACTGTTCGCTGAAACTGTCCGCTGAAACCAAGTTTCAGCGGACAGTCCGCTCGTGTGTGGGCTTTCAGCGGACAGTTTCAGCGAACAGTCCGCTGAACAAGGTTTTTCGGAAATTCCGAAAAACTGTCCGCTGAAACCTTGTTTCAGCGGACAGTCCCCGCGTGTGTAGGCTTGTTCGTCAAACAAAGTTGCGCGCATGCTCAGAAAGGATTTTCACGCCGAAAGTTATAATGCAGTGTATAGGACGTCGTATTTTTCGTCCCGTCGTACGTGCCGTTCACGTCATCGCGCACGGTTTCAGCAAACTGTTCGTCCGTCGTGTGTGGCCATGTCCGTCCATGCTAATTTTGAGCGGACTGTTTGCCGAAACTGTTTGACGGACAAAGTTGGGCGAACAGTCCCCGCGTGTGTACGCGGCCTAAGTCTACCATGACATGACATACCTGGAAGACCCCTAAAATAATGAGATGTGTTCCTCAGTAAACTCTATCTCATTGAAATATTTAATGGTGTGTGTACAATAATACTACTGTAAAATTGCATCTATTGCATATACAGTTGCATTTTACTGTTTTAATTTTAGTTTTCAAAAGAATTATCGGGGAAGTGGATTCTCAGATTCTTATACAACTTTCCTGTACATTTAACCTTAAACTATGTAGAGTGTTCTTTCTTGTAAGAGCGGCAAGGATGTGGAATTTCCTTCCACAGGCGGTGGTCTCAGCGGGGGAAATCGATAGTTTCAAAAACTATTAGATAAGCACCTGAACGACTACAACATACAGGGGATATACAATGTAGTACTGACATATAATCACACACATAGTTTGGATTTGATGAACTTGTGTCTTTTTTCAACCTCACCTACTATGTAACTATATAGTGTTTCTTTAGTCCTCAGTTATGTTATGGCAACAAGCACAATTTAAACATTTGCAATTGGGTATAATGCATACTTCAAGTGACTGTACAAACAAAAGTCAACAAATGTGGAAAAAAAACACTACTCATGGATGAAAATATTTTTTTACCGTGTCTAAAAATATAAAATTTTCAGCAAATGGGTTTGGTGCTTAATGTGATGTAATAATGTAGTTCCTTTTAGATTAATTACGCCCATGTGATGCCTGAAGAAGTTAATTGGTTAAGCAGCGATTACAGCATAGCGACCAGTTTTCTTCATATTCCAAAGCTGCTGCATCCTTGAAAAGCTGATATAAGAAATATATTGCTTTGCTTTAACAAAGTGAAAACAGATGAAGGAATTTGGATAATTTTGCAGTTATGATATGAACATAAAGAAAATATTAACTCTAGTTCTTTTTTCATAGTGTGTGTAGTACACACAAATTGGAATTCGCAGGTGTGCGGAACTCCCATTGTCCTAATAAATAAACACATTTTATACATTTAGACTTGCAGAAACTGCCTTGTCTGGGCACCTTTCAAATTAAAACTGAAGCGTATCTCCATAAAAAAAATAGGAAACAGAAAGACTTCGGTTTACTTCCACTATGTGAATTTAACACTTTTGGTCATTATTTAGTTTCCTGTATACATTCTCTAGTGACACACCCAGTCTGATTCAAGAATTCATAAGTGAACATTCTTAAGGGCAGAGCCAATTATATTTCACTTTGTTGCTAGCAAACCAGTAAAAGATTATTTCTATTTGAATGCTATAGGTTACTGCAGTTAACTTAGTGTATATGGAAATAAAGTTATGCAAACATTGACAGACATTGATAAGGTTGTCAACATCAACGTGATCTCTTTCACATGATAATTAAAAAATAACTGAAAAGAATATCATGGAGATTTACTAAAATTGGAAAACTCAGAATCTGGTGCAGCTGTGTTTAGCCAATCAGCTTCTAAATTCGGCTTGTTTAACCACTTGCCAACCAGCCGCCATCATTATATGGCAGCAGGTCGGCTCGTTTCCCGCAAATCGCCGTAACTGTACATTGGCTCTTTTAAGAGGCATAGAAGGCGCGTGCTCCCACTGCACAGTGCGGAACCTGATGCACATGGGTGGCAGCCGTGATGTTCCCCGCCCACCCATGATCGTGGGCACGAGAGCCAGATCGGGGATTTGTGAGTGTGAACACACAAATGCCCATTCTGACAGGAGAGGAGAAACAGATCGTCTGTTCCTAGTAATTAGGAACAGCGATCTGCCTCCTCCTCTAGTCAGTCCCATCCCCCACAGTTAGAAACACACATGAGTGAACACATTTAACCCCTTGATCACCCCCTAGTGTTATCCCCTTCCCTGACACTGACATTTGCACAGTAATCGGTGCATTTTCATAACACTATTGCTGTATAAATGTGAATGGTCCCAAAAATGTGTCAAAAGTGTCTGATCTGTCCACCGCAATGTCACAGTCCTGCTAAAAATTGCTATTCACAGCCATTACTAGAAAAAATGGATACAGTGTCACACGCTGTTTTACAAAAAATGGCCTGGTCATTAAAGCGAGAGTTCCGCCTAAAAAAATACTAAAAATCAGCAGCTACAAATACTGCAGCTGCTGACTTTTAAAATAAGGACACTTACCTGTCCAGGGTGCCCACGATGTCCTCAACCGAAGCCGTCCCGTCCCTTAGCTCCGGTTGGAGGAGCCAGCATTACTAGTAAGGGAATCAAGAAGTGACTTTGCAGCCTGGTTCCCTACTGCGTGATTTGTGCTGGACATTGAGTGGTCCCTGCTGAAGACAGTGGGGGGGGGTGGCAGAAGAGGGGTCAGATCTTTCGCAAGAAGTGGGAGCAAATACCTGTATTAGACAGGTATCTGCTTCTCCCTCCCCCCTGAAAGGTGCCAAATGTGACACTGAAGGGGGGGAGGAATCCGGACAGCAAAAGTTCAATTTTAGGGTGGAACTCCGCTTTAAGGGGGAAAATCTTCTGGGGCTGAAGTGGTTAAATAAACTTTGCCAATAAAACCTGGAAGCTGGTTGGTTTCTACGCAGAGCTGCACCAGATTTTGCACACTTCAGTTTTAGTGAATCTCCCTCTATGTGTTTCCTTAACCATTTCTCTGTTGCACCTGTTACCCCCTTGTGGACAAATTTAATTTAAACATTTCAGCTATGGGCTTGTCTTTTCATCAATAACTATTTATTTGCTTAAAGTAGTTGTACACCCTGTACAACCACTTTTACCTACATGTAAGCCTATATTAAGGCTTGCCTTTAGGAGCTGGAAATATCTCCTAAATCTCCACGGTTTAGGCCATGCACCGATGACTACGGAGCATGCACACTTTAGAAAGGGCAGATCGTGCCATTTCTAATAGGGGTCATGCCTTGACTGGTGGCTCACACGCACAAGCATGGGAGTGATGTCACGTGGCTCTGGCCAGTCAGCGGGGACATTGCAGGCTTCGGTTTCAGGTGAGTGACACATAATGGGCTACTATGCGATGCATAGTAGCCCATTATGCTTTACCTTTGCAGGGAAATAAAGAAGAAGTAAAACCCATCAGGATTTACTTTCTCTTTAAGATAACAACGTAACACATATGTTTTCTTTCAGGACAAGCAAAGCTTTCTTTTATTAATATTGTCTTTCTACTGAAAACATTTTTTGAACGCTTGGGAGGCATGATTTTTAGGGCAAGAATTAATTAGGGCTGATGATGGTTAACTAAGATTAGGAGTAATAAAATGCTTTGAAAAGAAGGTGTAATTTAAAATTGACCCCACATATAATGTCCTGAAGGCACCATCCCAATAGTAAATCTCAAATGTAATACATATTCGGGATTTGAATATGAACCCCTCAGGAAATCCCACACAACATATGACACATCAACACACATATATATTAAATTACAAATGATTTTTTTTAAACTGTTTAAAATAAAGGTGAAAAACAACACAAGCTTATAATAAAATGCACAGAAGATTGCAAAATATAGCATCCTTACACAACATTGTTATGCCAATGTGTTTTGCGGAGACTGCTTCATCAGAACATGTGGTACACAGGACTAGATTTAAAGTGGTTCTAAAGCTTCATTTTTTTTACCTTGGTGCATAGAAAAAAACCTTGTGTGCTGCATGATCTCCCCAGCCCCCCTTATTCTTACATGTGCCCGATCCGATCCAGTGATGTGCATGAGAGCATCAGCTCTTGTCGCTGCTTTCCTTCTCATTGGGCAGTTTTATAGCAGTGGGAGCTATCTAATCTAATGCTGTGATGAGGGAGCGGGGGCAGGGCTAGGTTGCTCAGGCAATAGACCCGTGGCTCGGGAGCGATCCCTCATGGAATGCAGATTTACATGGGAGCACTTCCTGAAGAGGAGGGGCCTGGAGCGCCTAGCGGGGGAACCCAGAAAAGGAGTATTGGGGCTGCTCTGTGAAAAGCCATTGCACAGAGCAGGTAGGTATACCATGTTTTTTATTTTAATAAAAAATAAATAAAAATAAAGATTTAATGTTACTTTAAAGCTGAAGTCCAGGAAACGAAAAAAAAATTACCCTTGCAGTGAGGCTCTCCATGCTCCTTTTTGGAAACCCACAAGCATCTTGCAACTGAAGGACTATCAGATGGAAGGGGTCAAAAATGGCAGTGAGATGATGTCAGAGACTGGTGAGCAGTTATGCAAAATTCTTACAAGAAGTCATTTGTGCTAAAGGGGGCAGTACCAGCTTCTAAGGCCAAGGCTGTACATTAAAACCTTGGTTTGAGAGCGTTTTGCAAGTCAAGCATCATTTTTAAATACATTTTGACTTGATATACAAGCAATGTCTTGATATACAAGTAGTGTCATTTCACAAATAAGTATAAAACAGAACAGAAGTGCCTCTACTTGTAGCAATATGGTTACATTTATTGAAGGTACAACATTTAGAAAGTCACATGATTGAGGATTAAAACAGGCACATCTAAGTATGCAGGCATCTGGGGTAAAGCTGTCCACATAGATCATCTTTCGCACTGCCATCGACGTCATCACTTCCACGCTGCGCTGCATGAGCCCTTCAAACCTCGCTTTCAAATCACTCTACTGTAGGGTAGTCTTCCTGGTCACGATTGCAGACTGACAGCGGTAAGAGCCAGCGGTTTGGTGGACTGTCTATCTGGAGAGCTTTACCCCAGGTGCTTGCATACTTAGAAGTGCCTCTTGTAATCATCAACCACGAGAGCTGCTAAATGTTGTACCTTCATTAAATGTAACCATATCGCTTCACTTAGAGGTGCCTCTCTTTTATATTGTGTAGCTCCTGCTGGATTTTGTTTCTAGTCCCCTTGGGGAGGCTTCCATTTGTGGATGGACATTTTATGGTTATACAACCTATCACATTGCTATAATCTTTTTATATGGACTATAAACTGAAGGACTTATGAATAAATGTTTGCAGAACAAATTATCTGAGTTTCCATTATTTGTTATGGGAAAATTTGCTTTGATATACAAGCGCTTTGGATTACAGGCATGTTTACGGAACAAATTATGCTTGCAATCCAAGGTTTTACTGTACTTATTTTTTCCACAGTACACTATTACATCTATTTATATTTTTGTTTAATAAATAATTGAAAACTTTTTTTTTTATTACATTTTTTTTCAGAAAAAAAAATAACACCCTACAATCTCAGAAAAGAAAAAGAAAAAGTGAACTAACATCCTACAATCTCCCCAACCCCCTGGCCCCCCACTGCACTTACCTCCATAGACGAGGAGCTGTCTTTGCCCACACTGCCTGTATAGCAGTCTAGGGATTTGAAATACTTGCTCTTCTTCACCTTCTTCTGAGGGGATCAGGGTGATTCTCTGTGCCATTGCCATCGCTCTGATCCATCTCAGAGCTGCAAAAAGAAGGGGAAGGAGAACGGGGATTTCAGATCCCCGGACCACTACACTGGCTGCATGGCACTGACAGCTCAATACCCAAGGAGGTAAATATAACAGGGATCGGGGGGGCGCTGGGGGGGTTAGGGAACTTACAATTTAAGTAGATAATCTTTAACTGTAGGCACTGTTTATAAAAAGATATGTTGATAAAGACAATTCCCATAGGGTGTACCTCATTTTTCACATGACTGTGTGCAGACCCCTAGGAAAAAAGGAAGGAAATTAACGATAGCATCTGATTGGTTCTTATGGGCGGCATCTGTGGTTTCCCTTCCTTTCAATTTTTATATATGTGGCCAAGTGTATCTTGAATGGAATACAATGTAGGGTATTGTTATGTGAAGCCAATGATACCACAGCCCACACAAATATGTACATACACACACTTAGAGCAGAGTATCAGCTTTAAATAAAGATCTTTTATCCTTTTGTTGCCAGAGACCACTTGGGTATGCTTACAGTTCATGATGGGCCAGTCATTTTTGTGGCAGCAGCTCAAGTACTACATCGGTGTATCTGTTTCTCATGCCGTTATAACTGAGTGGTGCCTAATTGCTTGCTGTAGCATGTATCGTTTTCTTTATTAGCTAAACATATCCAGGCAATCCGCAATAATTGTGGGATAAAAAAAAAAAGAGTAACTTTCTCTGTTTCTTCATGTAGCTGTTGCACGGCATGATACTGCTGCCTGTGGGTGATTGGTTTCATATAATCTCAAAGTCCACTCAATGCAGAGATATGTTTATACAAGCTTAGTAATGTTAAGCCAGGACACCGAGAACTTTGAGTCATTTTGACATCAGTATTAGTAGACATCCGTTCCGTCTACACTTTGTCATGACTAAAAAGAAAGTTAGAAACCAATGCTTTTATCTTTAGTATAAATGCATAATATTTGGAACAATCCATGCTTTCTCACTTAATCCCATGACTACCGAGGGGACTGTGTTCAGCACAAGAATGTCCTTGTGACCAGGCCTGTGACCGCATCTTATATTTTTGAAGCCGCTCTGCATTTCCTGAGATTTAGTGTTTCTTTGAAATAATTGCTATCAGTCAGAACCTCTATGGCATTCTCAATGTGATGTCTGGAAATAAAGTTATGGAGTATTAATAATGCTGTCATTACTCATATCACTTTTGTTTAACTCTGTATCCCCCTCACTCGATCACCAGTGATCAGCTGTGGAACAGTGGACAAAATGTCTCTGCTGTACCATAGCTTTACCTCATTTGCACTCCTGTTTCTGTTCTACGCTGGCCATTAAGAGAAGCTAGAAATATTCAACATAATTTACCAGGGGATGTCATAAGGATTTAGATCTTTTGGATTGCTTGATGTGTCCACTGATCTATTACTAGGCCTGCCCAAACTCACTGCTACTTAGATTCAGTCTGTTACTGTTCCCAATATCAAGGTAAGCGTTGGCCTTTCATTTTTGGTAGGACCATGAAAAATATAAAATCAATGTCAGGACACATACTATATAGTTGCCACTGATTCACATCTTTCCTTAAAATTTACTTGTGCATACATAACTAGAAAATTGCATAGGTTTGTATCCTGTCCTGACTTTTACCTATATTTGGACAAACTCTACACTAGTAAAAGTAACGTATAATATCTAAGATATACTCTTAGATAGTAGATAATATAAGGGTAAATATGGCCATAAACTAGTAGATTTTTTAATGAACGTTCATACCACCAACATTTGTACAAAAATTCTAATATGTACATGACAAAAGATTCATCAACCTTGGTCCTTCTACTAACCCTTAACCTCCCTGGTGGTATGATAATGTCTGATTTTTGATGCTGAAAGCGGTACAAATATTTTGCATGGAAATTTATTTGTATTGTAGGCCTGTAATTTTTAGGAATAGCTCATTTAAATCATCCCGGGTATGATAAAGTTTGAAGAACAAAATCATAAATTATAATATAATAAATAACTATAAATAATTATAATAAATAATAATATAATAACAATAATAAAAAATATTCATTAATGTAATCAAATCAAAAACACTGAAATTTGCTAAGTTGCAGAATTGTCACTGTCATTACTTTCGGTGTTTGATGATAAATTTCCCCACAAATCACTATCGCTCAATTCTGCAAGTGATTCTAATCTATTATCGCTCTTTTCTAGCTGGCCTAAAACAACATTTAATGTAAAGGGACAGTTTTGGTTGCTATGGACAATCTTCAGTTTCCAGGCAGAAAGAACAGTATATATAATATAAAATTGCATGCAGGGCACTGGACAAACCACTAGGGACAAAAGGGATGTGAAATAAATTGATACAGTAATGTAATCTGTAAGATTACAGTGTACTGTATATGTATTGTGTTTTTTACTTTTTGAATTTTGTGCCGTTCGCAACGCCCGCAGGGAACGGCGCTCGGTACTGTGATAGATCCGGGGGAGAACGGCTTGCACACACAGCGGGGAGATATCGCAGGATTCTGGGGACAGAGTAAGTAACCTCGTCCTGGATCCTGCGATGCGATCCCAAGTGTGGCTCTGGGTTACCGCTTTTGGTACTGAAAATCCATCCCGAGCCACACTTGGGAATACTGCCAGGGAGGTTAATAATATGAACTGTGTAACATAGTTTTTAATAGCCACATCAGCCATTTTATTTAAAAATCAAAATAAATAGCACAACATTAACATAGATAATTTCAACAATTCAACTAGGAGGTGGCCTTTGCGTGTCCTTAAAGTGGAAGTCCAGGCTTTTCCTAACTATGCTTAAACCTGCTCCTACCCACCTTATAACTCCTATTCTAACTACCCTGTAAAGGGAAAAGGCTTACCTATCCTGAGGGTGCTCTGGTTCGGTCATTTGTTCTTCTCAGAGACCGGCTTCAGGGGATATGAGAAATCCTCAACGGTTAAAATGCCTGGGCAGTGACATCACCTATAGACTTGCTAAGAGGCATCCACTGTTGGCTGTCCCTCCTCTCCCCTGAAACTGCCACTGGGAGCCGATCATGTGACCAGACTGGAGTGCCCTCAGGATAGGTAAGTCTAAGTATTTTCCTGTCACCGGGTAGTTAGAAGGAAAATGAGAGCAGGCCTTCAGCATAGTTAGGAAAAGTCTGGACTTGCACCTTAAAGGCAACATTTATAACTAGAATCACCAATGTTCTCAACTGCACCTCAACTGGCTTGAAAACCTTACAAACTCACGTGTGTTTTCTTTTTTCCCCAGAGGACCTAGCTGTTAGTAGAACCACCGATAACCATGGTGGAAGCACCATACCTCAGATGGGCCCTCTAGTTTTGTAATAATTTAAGTATTCACTGACCCCTCCAGAGACTTTCCAACCCATCATGCTCCTGTGACTTTTTTTTTTCTTTAATTAATACCTCCCAAAATCATTGCAATCATTGACTCACAATAAACTGCAAGTCTAAGGCAGGTGGATGAGAAAATGTACTCTTCGTCTGAACTTTCTAAAATGAATACCCAGCACCCTGCACTGTGGCTCTTTCCTATCCATCTGACCTTCAGCCACCAGTCTGGTAAGACCTACACTCCTTTCACATTGAACTCACATTTTTTAGTAAGTTTCTGACCTGTTCCTCCCCTCCATCCATTTGCTGTTCTCCAGGTCTCACTGTTGATGACTTGAGGAATATTGTTTGAAAGTACTTCAAAAAATGTTTGCTTTTAACATTTGATTTTGGAATGAATGGACTTCCTGAATGAAAACTACAGTACATCTAATGTTAGAAATGAGTTTGAGCCAAAATGTCCATCCTACTCATTCAAACTTTCTTGCCACTGTAGTTAAAACCCCACTAATGGAAAGGAAATCAAATGAATATTCTTAAAATGAAAATTTTCCAACAAAATTCTACTGGGGAGTGTAACCTATCACCTAGCCCTCCCTATCAGATGGGCATGGCAGATCTTTGGATTAGAATGAGCACATTTCAGCAAAATTTGTGCTGCTACATAGATCAGGGCAGCCTCTTAAAGTTCTCAATGTTTGTGCTGGAAATCAACATAATAGAAATAATCTACAGTGTAATTTTTGATTTACTGTGAAAAAATAGAGTTCTGCTGGTTCTTTTCTTTAAGCAACTCTTTGCTTTGCCAATCTTTACATAATTCTCTGCCAAATGTGAAGGTCCCTATGGCAAAATCAGTGAACTGAAATGTCTTGCCTTGAGACCAAGATATTCAATCATTCGATGCTGCCATCTTACCTCTCATACAGTCAAGAGAAGGTGCAGCCAGGATGTCAGTTATAGCTTACACTTCAAAGATACTTCTGATTTCTGGAGAGTGGTCGACCATAGATTGTTCGAATCTTGGCCGCTTCAGCAGGTAACAGCCTAGATTACCATCTATGGGCAAGCTGATTATTCCCAAGTCGATCCATCAATCGACTTGGGTACAACCAGCATGTTGGATTTTTATATGCGATTATTTCCAGTGGCTATAGTCACTAGCAAATAACACTGTGTTCTCCTTGCATGGACAGTCCCAGTGCCAACCGGTGGTTGCAGGAAAGAAACATGCATCGTCTATGGCCTACCTTACAAATGGAGAGGAGAGCTTACTGTTAACATCTGACAAAATGAATAATTTGCATATCAGTAAATGTGCTGTTTTTTTCCTTTAGGCTGCACATTTTGGACAGCTTGAAGCAGTGTATGAAGGTTTACACAACTGAGGCATGGGAAAGTTCAAACTTCCTAAACATTTATACAAAAATCAAATAACTTGCAATTTATGACCAATCCAGAAAAAAAAATAATGATGTGTAGTGCTCACTCAATAAGATATTTAATACTGTTTAAAAAAAAAAATCCATATTCTTGGGTCCTGGGCTCCACAGAGGTCATGGTCTTGATTAATAACTGTTCATATTGATTAGCCTGCAATCTAACTTTTATAGTTTTAATCAATGGTTTTAATGTAATTGCATGTAAGCACTTGAAATATATCTTATGCCAACATTTTCTAGTTCCAGTATTGCTCTTCAATCTAACGCTGGCTTTAGTAGGTCTAACATTGCTCTTGCCCTCATTTCTTAACTAAACCTTGAAAAAATTTTGTGGTTGGCTTGGTATTTCCAACTTCTGATATTTCTTTTAAGTCTTTTTTGGGACTGAAATTTTGCCACAAAGTCATTGGAAGCCTTTACATTTCTCTCCCATTTTTGTCTAAAACAATCACTGTTATGGATACACAAATATGCACTGATAATTGTTCCTAATAATTTTTACCAGAAGGTTCTTTGTCAAAGTTAAATTAGCCATTTTATAGTTTTGTATAGAGTAGAGATTGGCTAAAATGCATGCCAGTTGTTTTGTCATGTGTGTCCCATTAAGAAGATTTCCCTTCATTTCCTGTTCTGTAGACACAAAACTCTCTGAAGTGAAGGAACTTTCCTCTCAGAGAGTTATCATCATCTATTCCTGTTCTGGTGACTGCTCCATATTTTAGATTCTTCCTTGGTGTCAGACCTAGTGACAGTGGTCACTAGGACAAAGAGAGACACTGACACCCTGCTATTGGGGACACAGATGGCAAAAATAACCTGACAAAGGGTTCTAATACCTCCCTACTCTATACAAAAAGAAAAAAAAAGACAAGGTCAAGATACACTTTAAAAAGAGTATATCATGCCTAACATAATGATATAATTATGGGTAGTTTTGTATCAGGGCATATCCTTTAGATACATGGGTAAAGTAAGTAACTAGAAAACCCAGAATAAATCTCTAAAAAAATAACTAGATGATTTAAGTCCCAAGTGAGTCAAATTTAAAATGTCTTACCAGCTTGGAAGCTAATTGAGGCAGCAGTACATTACAGCATATGGAAAACCCTTTATAGTATATAAGCATTAATGTTATTTTGTCTACTTCTAAAAAAAGACAGACACATATGGCAAATCTAAAAAATACAAGGAGTGTAGCCTTGCTCAGAATGTTTGAAAGTCACATGGGGAATGTCAGGGTCATGTCTGCCAAGTTCAGTAATCAGACGGTAGCTCAGTCTCACTCACTCGCTATGGCAGTACAAGATCAGGGGGAACACTGGAAAAATGACTCTACATGTCTTGAGACTATCAGTAATGAGTGAGTTTCTAATCTGGCCTTGTGTGCAGGAGTAGCCACCAATTGCCGTTAAAATTGAGGATTAATGAGACATCATCATCTGGGAGATATTTAGACAGGAGATTATCCCTGGCTTTTAGAAGATGGGCTTTTAGTTATCTCTTGAAAACAACCTCCTTCTAGGAAGCCCCGATAAAACAGTGGAAACTGTGTCTCCTTCAGCTGATATAAAATACATTACACTTATGATGGTCGTCTCTATGTTGACAAATGGCAACAATGACGAATGATTTGCAGATACTCTAGTGGAAGAAGAAGCTCATGGAATCATAATGTGCCATAAGAATATAGATATGTTTATCTGGCGTCTGTATTTATAGATGCCTGTACTGTACATGATGGTCATGAGAGCTGATCTGATTTGTACTCACATAGAGATAAAACCAGGATGCTGTTAGGTGTAATCTAAAATAGACTGTTGGTTCCATAGAAAGAATACGTTCCATAATTTATCTTAGCATCCTATTTCTATCTCCCCCTACGCTTCCCAATTCATCTCCATGTAACCATTCCAGTGGATGCCAACAACACACAATTTGTTATCAGTAATTATACTCACAATGTCAAGAACCTCTTTATCTGCATTTTTAGGCTATCAAACAAAAAGCCAAAATGTGACCAAGACAAATAGTTCATAATAGTCTTTTTTTGGAAATTTTGAAACTGAATAAAGTTTGCCAGCGCAGTAAATTTGTTACGTGTTTCATCAAACTCTAACAACTTACTAAACTGAGATTTTTGTAATTTTATCCAGATTTAGTGGAAGATATCCTTGACCACACTATATTTTTAACATTATTTGGGTAAATAGAAAGGGTAATGTGGCACCAGACATTGTGGCTCAGTGATTAGCATTGCTAACTTGTAGTGCATTCAAATTTCCTAGGTGTCTTTCCAAACTGAAGCACAATAATTGTGGCATTTGAATGTTTTCCCTATTTGTTCATGGAGCTTTCTAAGTTTAGATAATCTGTATTTCTCTCAATACAAAATTTGTTCTTATTTAAAGGAGTCCTAGGCTGGCCAAACATTGCCATTTCATCGAATCTCTTTCAAAGTCATATACTCATCTGTCCATATCTCTGCTAGGTCCATGCTCTATTGCTCGTGTAGAGCTGCAAAGCAGACCCTTCAAACTCTCAGGCCCTTCCCCTATGCTTTTATACAGATAATTCTATTAATTTCTATGTAAATGCTATCTAATATGAAGGATATTTAGCATTTCCATAGGAATGATCAGGATTTTTTATGTGCATGCACAGAAGATGTGAGTGTCCAACTGGAGAGTTTGCGGTGTGGCTGTGAAGCCCCCTGTGGATTGTGCAGCATGGATCTGGTAGGAACATGGAAAGGTGTGTATAACAATCAGTTGCATAAATTTTTGTTTTTTGAGTAATTGCAAAAGATTTAAAGAAGGCATCTTCTGGATGTCTTTGCTAACTCCGCCTTTCCCAACGCCTTCTCCTTATTTGGTTAATATACATGCCTATATGTGGAATTCATTGCTTGGATTATTTTCAGGCATAGTAGTTAGAGTGACTCCATCATGCGAATAGTATAGGAGATACCATTACTTGTTAGAATGTTAGATTACTGGTTGTCATGTTAATGCTTTGTCTTCAAAGAGTCTCTGAACTAAAACAATTATAGCGATAAGGAATTCTCTCACTTTTCTGACACTCAGTTACAGCATTCATATAACTCAACTGTATCTCAAACATATTGGTTCAGCTAGCATGGCAGACAGCTAGCATTTTAAAAAAAGGCCCAGCAATATCACCCCTCATGCATTTCTCATAACAGCATTTAAAGGCCAGTTTGCTGGTGTAATCAGTGGCATAATGTGTGAGGTCATTATTAACATACAGGGCGGCCAGAATAATTATTCAGCACTTTTAGAGATTAGGAGAATTTGGAGCCCAAGTCAACACTTGGGCTGTAGGTTCCATAAACCTTAAACCATTTTTGAGTGTGGCAGGCAGCATTGCCCTGCTGAAAGAGGCCACTGCTATTAGGGAATACCATTTTCATGAACGGTGTACTTGGTCATCAACAATGTTTAATTAGGCGGTACATTCCAAGTAATATCCACATGAGTGCCAGGACCCAAGGTTTCCTAACAGAACATTAACCAAAGCATCATGCTGCCTCCACCAGCTTGCCTTCTTCCCATACTGCATCCTGGTGCCATTTCTTCCCCAGTTAAGTGACACCCACGCACGCAGCCATCTACATGATGTAAAATAAAATATGATTCATCAGACTAGGCCACCTTCTTCCATTGCTTTGTGGTCCAGTTCTGATTTTGGCTGTGAACACCAGTCAGAATTAGCACCCTGACTGGTCTACGGCTACGCAGCCCCATACACAACTTACTGCAATGCCTGTTTTTTTCTGCTTTCAACACATCAACTTCAGGGATAACATGTTTACTTGCTGCCTAAAACATCACACCAAGTTTCAGTTGCTATTGTAACAAGATAATCAAAGTTATTCACTTAACCTGTCAGTGGTTATGAAGTTATGGCTGATGTGTGTGTATGTACTGTACATATGAGTATATATATATATATATATATATATATATATATATATATATATATACACACATATACACAGTATACACATATATATATATACGTATATACTGTATGTATCTTATGTTTGTAATTGTATATGTACAATATATGGGTGCAGCATATTTGCTCATTATAAACACAAATGCTGTTTCCAGTTTTGCGGTGCCACACAGTGGTTGCACTTTACTGCATCTTTATGCAAAACAATGAGTTGCCGACTTATTAAAGTACAGCTTTACCTTTACCTTCTTTGAGTTCCTGTTGAGCTGAATGGGGGCTTATTCCTGGTATCAGTGGTGGCCCATCCATCCCCCTAATCCATTCGCCCGGCCCCTAATCTACATGCAGGGCGTTGGACACATAGATTCCAATTTATTTTTATTTTTAAAGCATATGATTAGAGCCAGAGGCTCTATTTGGCTTAAAAAAAGGGTGGGCTCTGTGCACAAAGCACTGCGCCCTGAGCCCCCCCCCATTTTTATGACAGTAGCAAATTAATATTCACAATTGTCTTCCTGATTCTCCTCCTGGCCAATCAGGAAGCAGGTGAGACCCGATTGGCCGAGAGGAATTAGCAATGGAACCGATCGTATTGGTCACCTTGCTGAGGCAAGGAGAAGGGAAGCCGCCGGGGAGGCGGCCACCATGAAGCCCGAGACACAGAGGAGGAGGAGACGCAGGAGGGAGCCAAAGCTGCCCACGACCGAGATGGGGTAAGTGCAGGGTCGACTGACCCAGGTGGGACGGTGTAAGTGTCGGGGCAGACCAACTAGGGGCTAGGGGATATGGCGGCGGAGCACCAGCCGCCACTGCTTGGTACACAATTATAACTAACTCAATGGGGACTCAATAGGGGAAATTCTCTTTAGCTCAGGTGTGGCCTATTGCTAAAGAGAATCTCATTGGCACAGGGTGTAAACACTAGAAGAGACCATTGGTACAGTTTAGCTTAGGAGGTCTGGGTGAAGGGGTTAGCATTAGTTAGTTATGTATTTACACCTTCTATCTTCCACTACAGTTTGGTGTTAACTTTCTCTAGCATCTCTTTTCCATATCTCTGTATCCAATTAGGTAATAATAATATGTAAAAGGAAATATATAAAAATGGTGAAAGTCAAATGATGTGCTTGCCTTGAAGACATGCAAGAACATGCTTTATTTTTTCAAAATGACAACATCTATTAGCCAATGTGTTTGGACAGCATAATCTTGTGCATGACAGCTCGCAGCTCCCAAAATGTGCTGCTGTAATGTGATGCTTGGCGTAGGGTTTATTTCATTTAATAAAGCGTTATGTTTTAAACTTGCTAATCTAGTTGTTTGTGGTGATGAGTGCCTTTGGAAGTCTTTGCCTGGTAATAATTACTTTTTTGCTACGTTTCCTAACGCTCTGTGGGCAAGTGCAAGGCCATACAGATGAGTGTAAGTGTAAGGAAAATACACAAACTTCCCACAGATTTCCACCCATACTGAATGTGTGAAATAATAGTGTGATTAGGTGTTTTCCAAAATGTCCTTTGACTGCCTTCTAAAAGGCCTGCAGCTATATGAGTGTGAGACCAGGATACAAGCAGCCTTTGTGCCATAGAATGAAGCTGTGGTCAGCGTAGGGTGCCTGAGTCAACTCTAACCAATTGCACAATAATTGCAGAATTATATTCAGTGTGTCAGATAATGGCTAATGTTATCTGCTATTGCGCAGATAAATGAAACAAAAACATATACTTGAATCTATGTGTGTAATGCAACATTGTTCAGCAGAATAATGTATAGAAATCAAATACATTCTCGATTACATTATTGGAAAAAAATAATAATTAAAGTATACCTAAAGACAAAACTTATTTTTTTATTTTTTATTTTAGAAAGAGTGGTGAGGGATTCGAGCACTTGGCAGTTTTTATTGCTGGGAGATTCACCCTCTCTATTTGTCCTTTCTCTCATTAAAAGAGAAAGTAAAAAAAATCCCAAATTTTGGGCTGTCCCCACAAAACTAACAGAGGGAAATGTTCCAGTGGGGTCCCTAGTTCTGGTGACCTGGGGGTCTCCAAGGAATGCCTTTCATTTGCAGAGATTTCTTCTCACTTCCTGTCAGGCTATGGGACAGGAAGTGAAGTTAAATGGGACACAGATGGCAAAAAAACAAAAAATGACAAGGGTTATAACTCTCCCTTACTCTATCCAAAATGAAAAAAAGTTTTGCTTATAGTTCTACTTTAAGTTAAAGTGTTACTAAACCCACAGCAGTAAAATGTATGTCTGTATATGCAGTTATACTCACTGTGGAACGGAAGGGGTTAATCATCTGCATTGTGTAAAAAGGTTGTTTTATCCTGTGATCCTCCCCTTCTTCCAGTATCTCCAACTCATCTCCAGATATTACAGAGGGTAGGGGACAAGCTGCACATGCTCAGTTTGGTGTGTATTGCTGGAGAGGTTTTTTTTCTTGGGAGAGTGCATGTGATCAGCACAGGGCCAATCAGCACTGTTCAGTCTTTAAGGACATTGAGAGCAGTATGAAAACTCCTCCGACAAGCTTTAACCAGACACTGATAGAAGTCACACGACTGCTATATACTTCTAATGAGAAAAGGTATTTAGCAGTTTATATTTACTAAAATAATTGCATTTCCATATTCTGTGTACTGTGGAAGACCATATATAGTGAATGCAGAGTCCTGGGTTTAGTAGCACTTTAAGGTACAGCTCAATTTAAAAAAAACAAAAAAACATAGAAAGGAATAGTACATCCTCCCATCCTCCCAGCATCCTCTGGGACTGTGACATCATAATGGGCGGGGACATCATCCGGCGATGTCCCTATATAAGTCGCCGCATGGCGCGTGTTCTGTCATAGTGAGCGGAGACAGCAAAGAGGCAACATCTCCTGAAGAGAAGAACAGAAGAACAGAAGACGGCGACAGCGGCAGCGGCGACAGAAGACCGCGCCACCGCTTGTAAAAGAGCTAGAAGAAGGCGCGGTGGCCCGGCAAGAAGAACCGAAGAGGGGGACAAGACCCCCGAAGTCGGAAGAAGGGGGTGGCGGCCGTGAAGAAGAATGCCGGGCTCCTCCGCTAGTAAAAGAGCTAGCAGAAGATAGCGGAGGAGTCCGGCGAGAAGACCCCCGAAGACGGAAGACCCCCGGAGCTGTGCAATAAACTATTTTAACCCTGTGTTGTGTTTTTTTTTACATTTTTTTTCACAGGTGAATGGGTAGGGGTACGTTGTACCCCATACTCATTCACATAGGGTGGGGGGGCGGGATCCGGGGGCCCCCTTATTAAAGGGGGCTCCCGGATTCCGATAAGCCCCCCGCCTGCAGACCCCGACAACCAACGGCCAGGGTTGTCGGGAGGAGGCCCTTGTCCTCATCAACATGGGGACAAGGTGCTTTGGGGTGGGGGGGCCGCTCGCTCGTCCCCACCCCCTTTCCTGGCCAGCCGGGTAGCGTGCTCGGATAAGGGTCTGGCATGGATCTGGGGGGGGACCCCACGCCACTTTTTCGGCGTGGGGGGTTCCCCTTAAAATCCATACCAGACCTAAGGGCCTGGTATGCTCTCGGAGGGGGAACCCACGCCAAATTTTTTTCATAAATTTGGCGTGGAGTTTCCCCTTGAGAGCTCATTCTCTGACGGCAAAAGTCGCCTGGCCTGGGGCGACTTAAAGTCGTGTTGTAAGTCGCCCCAAGTTGTGTTCGGGTCATGTCCAAGTTGCCTCCAAAAGTCATGTTGAAAGTCGTGTTGCCCCTGTGTGAACGGACCCTTACTGTGTCAGTAGATGTTGTAGGTACAATCACCGAACTGAGCTGACAGGAAGGATCCCTCGCTCTGCACTCCCCAATCTTTTAAATATGTTGGACAAGATCTCCTGTACCACAAAAGCATGTAATAAAGAAAATATATTTTGCTCTCTGTAAGGACTAATGTTTATTGTAATAAAATAATAACATGTACAAACACGATGCTGCAATCCAGTGTCTGGTATGTGAGCGTGTAGACTAGAATCAGTGATGACCACGGGTGACGTCATGTGATTCCCTTCTGCTGCGTCCCAGGGGGTGGGACTTTATCAGCGGATAAGGAATGATGCAAGGCACCCGCTTGATATAGTATTGGCCGGTAACTATGGTAATAGAAAGCCTCTTCGCATGGTATATAATCAAAGGTGGCTCTACACTCTCCCGGAAGCTGGCAGGTAGTGGCCCACAGACATCAGAATAATATAACAGATGTCCACAGCAAATAGCCTGACTGGACAATAAGCCTAATTTATATATAGGCATCTAAATCCATAAAACAAATTAAAGCCATTAAAAAGATATATCTCCAAGCTGTAAATAGATGTCCAATAAATAATAGATCTATTTTTATTTTTTAATTTTTAAATTTCACATTTTATATCAATATAAAATATATTTTATTTAATTTTAGTATAACATCAATCGGCGGCCATCCTAAATAATGAACAAAATACAACCTAAATAAAATATTAATTTAACAATCAGCTCAGTTCGGTGATTGTACCTACAACATCTACTGACACAGCAACACATACCCTTTTTGAGGAAAGCACTTGTGACCCTTCTGTTTATTCAGGGGTCCACTCATTGAGGTGAGCTGCTAGTACCATAAGAGGTGGAGGCTCTTCACCGATTCACCTGCATGATTGTACATAGAAGCACTATTTGGACACTCATTTTTGGTGGTCGTGTTCTGTTGCATATGAACTTTGTTAGTATGAGGGTTGTAGCTGAACTCTTTGGTCATCCGCCAGACCCTAGTATCCCATATACGGCAAGTTGCCTTGATCCAAATCATCTGCAAAGAAGTGCATTGGAAATAAGATTCATACTGTAAAGAAAACATATTTTAGTCTAATGGCAATGCATTGTTATGGCATTGGTCTTAAGGTGTATTGGGCTACTTAGGTTGGTGTCAGCCCTGAACAGATTTGGAGAGTGGTTACTTGAGAGCTATCTGCAGCCATATGCCAACACAAATCAGGATGTAGAAGGTGCATGTACAATGGGCTGTTCAGTGGGCCACTGTTGTGGGGAAATTCTGAAGGTTTGTAAATGCCAGTTATCAAGCACTTTAGCGACAATCTTCCCTGAAAAGTGTCAGACCTATTGTTCCATAGAGCTAGCGGAATAAAGTCTGTCATCTCAAAGTTTGGCCATCAGTTGAAACGCTTGAAATATTCTGTGGCAAAGAGCTGTGTTCATAATACCTAACTTTAGGACAGCTGGTTTACATGGGTCTGAAAAAGACCAAGGAGCATTTGTAGGCACCCTACAGGGGTAAAAGTACACTCTAAAAGTTTGTAGGTGCCCATACATTAGTGTAATTTATGAGCTCAAGGTTTAGGAAAATCTAAAGTTATTGAACACAAGGAAAAATGTTAAAAGAATGCCATGTGCCATGGGGAAGAAGCCACACACTATAACATAATTTACAGGGAAAAGCCAAACACAACAGGGTAAAAATTCAATAAAGTATGTATCTGCCGTAGGGTAAAGCCATACAGCATATAATCAGTCACAGGGAAAACCCCATTAATAGCACCATCAATCATACAAGTAAAGACACATAGAATGCCATCAATTATATAGAAAAAAACACAGCATGCAACTTATGTGGCAGATTCCACATAAAATCATAGTCATAAGGGACATAATACTTATAATTCCAACCCGCAACTCCATGCCACAGCATTTTAACAATATTTAAATGCTCAAAAAGCATGAATAGCTCGCCCCTGAGCAGAGTTTTTTTTATATTTAAGCTGGTGTCTAAGCAGTATCATCTTGGAGGTTGTACTGGTCACACTTCCTGACCTGTTGCAGTGTGACGTGGCTTCCGAAAATCCTACATACCATGACTATCATACACTTGATTCCATACTGTCAGAAACCATGAATCAGACAGAAGTACTGTCAAATCACATTTGTTTAATAATAATTAAAAAAGGTAAACAGAGTAAATGTAGTCAAAACATAGCCAGAGTTCAGGAACTGGAACAGATAGTCAGACAAGCCAAAATGTCAGGAAGCCAGAGAACAGCATAGTAGAACAGCAAGCAGGATCTGCAACCAGAAGGAATGTCAGCCAAGCATGTCTTTAACAGGAACACAGGAGAGCATCTCTGGAGATGTGACCAAGGTGAAGGCAGAGATCATCTGGACTGGACGGCTTAAGTAGGCAGGACCGACGAGCAGGATCATCAACAGGTGAATCCCCGTGGAGAGATAGGGGCTGGCAATTAGCTGACAGCTGAGCAGCCAGCTCAGAGAAGGAAGGGCTGGGCCCAGCCCTGACCCATACATACAAATATACCTATTCTTACCATTGGATTTCTACATAAGCGTTGAGGGAAAAAGATGACTGTTTGTAACCACACGCAAAATGATATCTGGATGATTCATCATATGTTGTAGAAAATTAGTTTCATTATTAAGAAAAATTAGGACCATATATGGCCATCTCTAGTCCAGCTTGGTAATCTTCAACGTTAATCAGAGTTTTCCAGACATGCCTAAACATGTAATTTCAACATTTTTAATATGCTTCATAGGAGTGAATCTGTGTCAGGCAAGAGAAAATTTTCAGAGAAGAATAAATCAATGCAGAAATTACTAATATGTTTTATATTTGTGCTACCATTACCGAGTAGTCAACAGCAACAAATTCGAGTTTTTCTCTCCTTCTGTTTTTATCTCCACCCCTATAGCAAAGAAAAGGGGGCAGGAGGCCGTGAATAGTTATTCCAAATGGTCTTTCCCTTTTAGCAATGTTCCCTTTTAGCAAAGAATATTCAATGTGTGAAAAGCAGGATGAAATCAAAGGTTCCAGAAACATCCACTAACCTCCCCTGTTACCATCTTTGTTGAACTGGTTTGTGGTTTTTAGCAATTGGGCTTCCTGTGTGGTTATATAGGCCTTTTCTGTGCTGTGGCAAAATGTTTATTATATAATAAAAAGTGTGTGGGAAAGGAAAGCCTGGGCTCTTGTTGTATATGGGAACTGTGTATGGATTTATGGTTTTTGAAAGATGTGTGGTAATTTATAATTAATTGGATAATAATAAGTTATATTTTTACAAGGTTATTTCAGTTCTATGGAGATTTTTTATAGCCTGTGGCATGTATGCAGACACCTCTGGAATGGAATGTTGGTTATTCCTTTATTGGCCTTATTTGGGAAACACCATACGGAATAAAATTAAATGGTTTATACATTACAGTAGCTGTGGCATGCTGTATGTGGCCTTGTTGTTTCATATTGATGAAGTCATGAAACGGAGAAAAATACAGTATTGGTGCATACAATATATTTTATAGAAACAATATTAATACTCAGTACTTATCAATAGATTATCAATAAAGTAGAGCTACAGCCAAATAGTTTAACTGACAAAATACCTGTGAGGTTCATCCTGTGCCCTGAGTCTACTTACACCCCCCTCCCCCTTTTCACTTCTCATTGATCATAACATATTACGATGTCAGCATTTTGCAACAGAATTTGATGACACAATGACACCCTGCATTTCTGATTTCTGATGTGCAAAGGATTATGGGAATATATATATATATATATATATATATATATATATATATATATACAGTTGTGCTCATAAGTTTACATACCCTGGCAGAATTTATGATTTCTTGGCCATTTTTCAGAGAATATGAATCATAACACAAAAACATTTCTTTCACTCATGGTAAGGGCTCCTTCACACAGACGTGTACATGTACGGAGCCCGCTCTGCTCAGTGGGGGATCGCTCCGTTGATCCCCGCTGAGCAATAAGATGACCGGTCTGTCTCTGAACACTGTGCAGGGACGGACCTGTCAGAGCGCCACTCTCCCCTATGGGGGATCGGATGAGGATGGAAAGTATAGTCTGTCATCACCCGATCCGATCCTCCTTCACACTTTTCCTCCGTCACACTTTTTCGGATCGGATGTCAGCGGACATGTCACCGCTGACATCCAATGCTCCATAGAGGTCTATGGAGCGTCCATTCAGGTCCACCTAAAAAAGTGACAGACAGACCTGAACGGACAGTCCGTGTGAAAGAGGCCTTGGCATAAAACAGTTGAACAAACTCAGTCTCTGAGTGGGGAATAGAGGGTATCGGGGTAAAGTTTAGCTCAGGTGCTCGGAACTGCTGACTTCAATAAAAGTCTCTCTATCTCTGTACACAATCCAGGGAATAGCCACTCGCAACTGGATTCTTTAACTGTTGGATAAATCCTTCAGTGTTTGGCTGAAGCCATTTATTATCAACCAACCGTGTTTACTCTTTTTAAATCATAATCACAGCAGAAACTACCCAAATGACCCTGATCAAAAGTTTACATACCCCAGTTCTTAATACCGTGTATTGCGTCCTTTAACAGCAATGACAGCTTGAAGTCTTTTGTGGTATTTGTGGATGAGGCTCTTTATCTTCTCAGATAATAAAGCTGCCCATTCCTCATGGCAGAAAGCCTCCAGTTCTTGTAAATTCTTGGGCTGTTTTGCATGAACTGCACGTTTAAGATCTCCCCAGAGTGGCTCAATGATATTGAGGTCAGGAGTCTCAGATGGCCACTCCAGAACCTTCACTTTATTTAGTGAAAAATAACAAAGTGGGGTATTTCCTTTACTTAGTTTACATTATTTCTAGACTATTTACTGAGCTGTTCATCCGATAAATCAGCGCTGGCATGTGACCGCTTTGACCAATTGGTATTGCTCTGATATGCTCCAGAAAAACTAAGGAAAGAAGGGTAAGGGTAAGGTTCTACAATCAGGATCAAGATTAAAGAAGAGTTATCACAATTTTTTCTTATGCTATATGTACTTTATTACGCGTAGCACTAACCCCCGAAAGAGCTGCTGAATTTTTCTGGGCTTACCGATTACATCTGCCAGCTCGCACTCGTTGTTCTTGTCTAGGGGTTCCCAGGGTTGATGACCCAGTAACTGTAGAGACCGACGCTTGAATACCTTGTTAGGATTTTTATTTTGCATAAAACAGTTGAACAAACTCAGTCTCTAAGTTGGGAATAGAGGGTATCGGGGTAAAGTTTAGCTCAGGTGCTTGGAACTGCTGACTTCAATAAAAATCTCTCTCTCTCTGTACACAATCCAGGGAATAGCCACTTGCAACTGGATTCTTTAACTGTTGGATAAATCCTTAAGTTTGGGTTTAGCAGCCAACAGGTAATTATAGCTTTTCAAAGTATCTCAAACAGACTTGGTTGGAAACTTAGTCATAGCTGGAAGGATAGAAGTAAGAACCTTTCTTACTGTACCAGAATCTTTCAGCCGGTCCAGCGATACTGTAAGAATTGTGAATTTAGTCAATGTCCATGGCAGCTCAGCTTCCAGGCTCTTAGCGAGCAGCCAGCCTTGTGCGTGGCTCTCTTACTGAAGAGTCCTCCCCTGGTCGCGTGTAGAGTTTCTGGGCCTCTCCAAACCCGAGACGGCACCGGAACACCTTAGAATCCTCCTTCCAGTTACTGCACCTCGAACTAGCCAGTTCTAAGGCTCAGAAACAGATGGATCCGCACCCCAGGCCATGAGGGCCCCTGGGGGCTGGTCAGGAGGACCAGGACCACGGAGTCAGCAACAACTTCTGGACCGGAAACCCAGAACGTGACTTCGGAACCCTCTCCCGGATTACGCAGTGAGACAAACGCACCCACTGATTGGCTCCGAGATGAAGATTGGTGCCCAATGCGTCCAACCACACTGCGTTCTAAAGCCTCCCACAGGTGTACAACCCCACCTATGACCAGGCAGAACTTCCATACAGCCCAGCCAAACTGATGCCAAAGTACAATTTAGCACAATTAACCCCAAAACTTGCTATAGTATTGAGCAAAAACTAAATTTAAATACATAGTGCGTACTCGCTAGGAGTACCGGCGCTACATACGTCTTCCTGGTGCCTTCAAACACTAGCTGCAATGTCAGCCAACGTGTCCCCCCCTTGGTGCCTGGCCACACAATAGCAATAAAACGACAATAACAATAAGATGACTACTTTGCTTTGTAGCACCTTTCTCTGGCTCCCAGCAACAAGGCAAGCGCTAGCATGAAGAATGCAAAGTGATGGGAGGCTGACACACATCATCTCTTTGTGCATTCTTCTTGCTGATGCTTGCCTTGGGACAGGTGCTCACTAACAAACCAGCCATATCTTTACTAGCTGAGCTGTCAGGCAACTGTGCGCCATGGAGGAAGGGACATTGCAGCTAGTGTTTTAGGACACCTAGGAAGATGTACTACTTACTGTGTCCCATCAAAATTTGAAAATCGATAAACAAAAAAAATTTGATAATTCTTCTTTGAATATGGAGGAGGTTAAGAAGTAAGACAGTATTTCAGGAAAATATAATTTAATGGTTAAGACAGAACTAAAACTATTGATATTGGACTTGGTAGTTTGATTTACTAAAACTAGAGAGTGCAAAATCTGGTGCAGCTCTGCATGGTAGCCAATCAGCTTCTAACTTCAGCTTGTTCAATTAAAGTGGAAGTCTATGCAAAAACAAAAATCCTTGCATCTATAGACACCTCCGATCTAGCAATAACTTCTCTATCCCTGTAAAGAAAAAAACGAGTATACATACCTTTTTGGAAGCCGTTCTGACCTGCTCCGATCGGATCCCACGCTGAGCTGTCAGCCTTGGCTTCATTGTAGAGGCGGATGCAGAGGAAATGGACAAGGGACACCCCAAGGTAACTCTATGGGTGACGTCACTTCCCGTTCATTTCACAGCCGTTGTCGGCCGTGTCCTTTGTAGAGCTTCCACCGCTGGAGATCGGGTGGGTGCGGGTCAGATCGGCCTTCCAAAAAGGTATATATACAAATTTTTTCTTTACAAGGATAGAGAGGTTAGTGTTAGATCCGTGGTGTCTTTTTTGCATGGACTTCCACTTTAAGATTTGACAAAAAAATAAGTGGAAGCTGATCAGCTCCACCCAATTTTGCACTCTCCAGTTTTATTAAATCAACCCCAAGGTGTCAAGCAAAAACTAACATCTATATACTTTGGATAAAACAGATAAAACAGTTTTTTCTTAAAAAATACACATGAATAAATGTAAAATATTTTTTTTACGTTTTCTTTTTTCTGTAACAGTAAATTCACACAACTCTTTGATAAGTATGCTGCAGCTTGCTTGTTTCCCCACATAGCTTTCTTTGTTTCGTGAACACTAAAATGACTGAATTATGTTGGAGTTTTAAATATAGGGTTTTTACAGATGGATAGCACATGCTTGTTGATATTGAGACATGCTGTCAGTACTGTTTATTACTTTTATATACATATATATCACACAGGTATGTATTTATTTTTTGGGAGTATTTATAGAATAGTTTATATTTTACTGTGAACAATTTTGTAATCTTTCATCAGAAACAATGCTGTACCATAAAAAACACCATTTCTCATCAAAGTTCTCTGTCACGGAGAAGAGCATAAAAAAGGGTGTTGTACAAAATGCAGCTGCACTACTAAGTGACTCACTGGCCTGGAATAAGTTAACAGGTTTGGAATTCCATCTTCACTGGCTGCATTCTTATTTCAGGTCAGCAAGCAACTCATAAGTACAATGTAGTACTGACATAAAATCACACAAGTAGGTTGGACTTGATGGACTTGTGTCCTTTTTCAACCTCACCTACTATGTAACTATGTATATGTGACCAAACAATAAAGGCAAAAGATCAAATTCTGGCAAATTCAGTGTCAATTATACCTTACTCTTTAATCTATGTATATTCAGTATATATAATGCTAAAGAAGATTGCCTGAGATTGGGGACATATTAGTGGAAATGATAGGCTCCATTCTTTGCAGGTGTGATAGTACACATGTGTTTTTGCACTTTTAGGTCATCTTTCTATCCATTTCAGTGCTCAACAATCACACAAAAGTTGGGACCTTTTTGTAAATCGCATCGCACTACAGCACAACACATGCATTAGCTGTACATTTGGGGAGCCATTAAAGTGGTTCAAGGTTTTTATCTTAATTCATTCTATGCATTAAGATAAAAACCCTTCTGTGTGCAGCAGCCCACCAGTACCTACCTGAGCCCCATCTTGATCCAGCGATGTTGCATGAGAGACTCTGGGAATCTTCCTCCTGATTGGCTGAGACACAGCAGCAGACACCATTGGCTCCTAATGCTGTCAATCAACGTCAGTGAGCCAATGAGGAGAGTGGGGGCAGGGCCAAGCCGCCGCTCTGTGTCTAAATGGACACACAAAGCAGCAGCTCAGTTTGGGTGCCTCCATAGAAAGCTGTGGGGGCACTCTGCAGGAGGGAGAGGCTAGGAGCACCAGCGGTGGACCCAAAAAAAGAGGAGGATCTGGGCTGCTCTGTGCAAAACCACTGCACACAGCAGGTATGACATGTTTGTTATTTTTAAACAAAAAAAAAAAAGAGAGTTTAGTATCACTTTAAGAATGAATGGCACTGCAGCACATCTGCCGGAACTCACAGCGTGTTCATACACTGTGGAAATTCATACAATAGCATGCACATTCCCACATCACATAAAGGTGATTGTGACCTTAAGGACTGTGGACATGGTACAGATTTGGCTGAAGACTAGAGCAATGCTGCAGAAAACAGTAAGAGACCGGGAACATATCATATGAGACTATTGGAGTCTCTGCTCTTACCCCTTTACAAATTAATGTTCCCACTCCCATTACAGACTGCTGGGGTCTAACAGCCTCACTACAAGTACCAAAGGACCGCACGTTGAGCACTCTAGAGTTATAATGATCTATGCTGATCTATTATCTTGGAACTTCTCCGTTTTTTTTTAATGATAATTAATCACAGTGGTTTAGTTTTATTAACCCCCCTGACGGTATTCCCGAGTCTGGCTTGGGGTGAAAGCTTTATACCAAAAGCGGTAACCCCGAGCCAGACTCGGGACCGCATCTCTGTATGCAGGAGGAGGTTTACTTACCTTCTCCCTTGGATCCAGCGATGTCCCCCCGTTGTACGAGCGGCTCGTCCCCCGCTCGATTCATCACGGATCCGATCTTCGCACCCTGCGAGTGTTGCGATGCACGGGGACGGAGAACGGCGCCAAATTCAAAAAGTGAAACACACACTATACATACAGTATAATGTAATCTTACAGATTACATTGCTGTATGTAATAATTTCACATTCCATTTGTCCCTTGTGTTCTGTCCAGTGTCCTGCATGCAGTTTTATATTATAATAACTGTTCTTTATGCCTGGAAACTGGAGATTGTCCATAGCAACCAAAACTGTCCCTTTACATCAAAAATGATTTTAGACCAGCTAGAAAACAGCGATAATAAATTGGAATCACTCGCAGAATTGAGGGATAGCGATTTGTGGGGAGATCCATCATCAAATATTGAAAAGTAATGACAGTGACAATTCTGCAACTGAGCAAATTTCAGTGTTTTTGATTTGATTACATTATTGAATAATTTTTATTATTATTATATTATTATTTGGTATAATTATTTATAGTTATTTATTATATTATAATTTATGATTTCATTTTTCAAACTTTATCATACCCGGGATGTCTGCTAGACTCTGGTTTGGACAGATTTAAGTGAGTTATTCCTGAGAATTACAGGATTACAATATAAAACACCAAATTTTCATGCAAAATAATTGTACAGCTTTCAGCACCTAAAATCCGAAATAATCGTACCACCAGTGAGGTTAAGGGGAAATGCAGCAAACTCAGTAATAAATATAAGTATAAAGTATAAAGATGTTGATCAGCCTGTGTTTTTTGTTTTTAGATGAGTTGGAAAACAATGTAATGCTCTCTTTAAGTCTTAGTCCATTCACAGTTCAAATATCGTCCGATTCCTGCTGATTCGAACCGGTAATGGGCAGGCTGAATGTACCAAGTTGATCGATCGAGCTAGCGTCAATCACTGTCTTCTCCTGGCGGAGAAGACCATGGCCCGGCAGGAAGTATTCCCACATCAACACTGTCTGTGTTGATGGGAGAATCTAGCGAATTTCCTCCGTGTATGGTGAGCCTTAGGCATTTAATAAAAAATCAAGCTTGTCTCTCAGACCAATGTTTCTCAACCTTTTTTAGTGAAGGTACACTTTAACCGCTTGCCGACTAGCGGCTGCAGTTGCACTGTGACAACATGGCTCGGCTGCGCGAATCGCCGCCATGTTATGTTGGTAACGTAGATGGCCACTAGGGGGCACGTGCGCCCGTGGCGGCCGTGCGCGCGCTGACTGCACGCCCATGGAGCCGATGCGAGTGCCCAGTGATCGCGATCACCCAGGATCGCTCGGGGCACACGGAGAACCGGGATCTGTGTGGGTAAACACACAGTTTATGGTTCTCTGAGGGGAGAACAGACAGATCTTCTGTTCATACAGAGTATGAACAGCGATCTGTCATCTCCCCTGCACAGTCCCATCCCCCCTTCAGTTAGAACACACACTAGGACACACTTAACCCCTCCACTGCCCCCTAGTGGTTAACCCCTTCACTACCATTGACATTTTTACAGTAATCAATGCAATTTTATAGCATTGATCGCTGTAAAAATGCCAGTGGTCCCAAAAATGTGTCAAAATTGTCAGACGTCATAATGCCGCCATAATGTCACAGTCCCGATAAAAATCACAGATCGCCGTCATTACTAGTAAAAAAAAAATAATAATAATTAAAAAAGCCATAAAGCTATCCCCTATTTTGTAGACGCTATAACTTTTGTGCAAACCAATCAATATACGCTTATTGTGATTATTTTTTACAACAATTTAGAAGAATACATATCGGCCTAAACTGAGAAAAAAAAGTTTTTTATATATTTTTGGGGGATATCTATTATAGCAAAAAGTAAAAAATATTGCGTTTTTTTCTAAATTGTCGCTTTTTGTTAAAAAAAACAAAACGCAGAGGCGATCAAATACCACCAAAAGAAAGCTCTATTTGTGGGAAAAAAGGACGTCAATTTTGTTTGGGTACAGCGTTGCGCCACCTCGCAATTGTCAGTTAAAGTAACGCAGTGCCGAATCTCAAAAAGTGCTCTGGTCAGTAAGGGGGTAAAATCTTCCGGGACTGAAGCAGTTAAAATTATGGTCTCGAGGCACCCCATTCTAAAATGTAAAAAACGATTCTAATGCCGCATACACACAAGCGGATTTTCCTTCTGAAAAATCTTGGATGGTTTTTCCAATGAAATTCCGCTCAAGCTTGGCTTGAATACACACGGTCACACAAAAGTTTGAATTGTTTCTGAGCATGTGTAGGAATTTTGCGCGTCAGAATTGCTACAGATGATTGGAATTTCCGATAGGACATTTTTTCCGACCGAAAAATTGAGAACCTGCTCTCAATCTTTTGCTGGCGGGAATTCGGCCAGCAAAAGTTTGATGGAGCATACACATGGCCACATTTTCCGACCAAAAGCTCTCATCGGTCTTTTGCTGGCCGAATTTCCGATCGTGTGTATGCGTCATAACAGTTTTACATAATGCATCAACATCCACACACGTAGGATGCCCAGCGTTAGAGGTGATTTGTTCTTCCAAAGCAAATACACTTTGAACACTGCTACTGACTAGTATTGCAATGTTTCTCTTCTCCCTCAGTTTTTCTCTATCACTCAACTAATGTGACCGCAACACTGATTGGGAGGGGCAGACAAGGCTTCTGTGCAGGCAACCATCATCCTCCTTATTATCTGATGATGTCATTGGTTGTTAGGACACTGGTGGCTAGAAGGTTATATTGGGGCTAGAAGGTTGTTTCACTCGCTGGCTTGTATACATTGTTTTGAATTTTTTAGGCATTTTGCCAAGGCACCGCTGAAGATACCTCAAGGCACCCCTGGGTCCCTAGTGGATAGTGCATAGTGGCTGCGTTTGATGGGCACAGTGGCTGTGTTTGATGGGCACAGTGGCTTCATTTGATGTGCACAGTGGCTTTGTTTGATGAGCACAGTGGCTAAGTTTAATGGCACAGTGGCTAAGTTTAATGGCACAGTGGCTGCGTTTGATGGGCACAGTGGCTGCATTTGATGGCACAGTGGCTGCGTTTGATGGGCACAGTGGCTAAGTTTGATTGCACAGTGGCTGCATTTGATGGGCACAGTGGCTGCATTTGATGGCACAGTGGCTGCGTTTGATGGCACAGTGGCTGCGTTTGATGGGCACAGTGGCTAAGTTTGATTGCACAGTGGCTGCATTTGATGGCACAACTTACAGTGGTGTGAAAAAGTGTTTGCCCCCTTCCTCATTTCCTGTTCCTTTGCATGTTTGTCACACTTAAGTGTTTCGGAACATCAAACCAATTTAAACAATAGTCAAGGACAACACAAGTAAACACAAAATGCAATTTGTAAATGAAGGTGTTTATTATTAAAGATGAAAAAAAATCCAAACCATCATGGCCCTGTGTGAAAAAGTGATTGCCCCCTAAACCTAATAACTGGTTGGACCACCTTTAGCAGCAACAACTGCAACCAAGCGTTTGCGATAACGTGCAATGAGGCTTTTACAGCGTCCTGGAGGAATTTTGGCCCACTCATCTTTGCAGAATTGTCCTAATTCAGTTACATTAGAGGGTTTTCGAGCATGAACGGCCTTTTTAAGGTCATACCACAGCATCTCAATAGGATTCAGGTCAGGACTTTGGCTAGGCCACTCCAAAGTCTTCATTTTGTTTTTCTTCAGCCATTCGGTGGTGGACTTGCTGGTGTGTTTAGGATCATTGTCCTGCTGCAGAACCCAAGTTCGTTTCAGCTTGAGTACACGAACAGATGGTCGGACATTCTCCTTCAGGATCTCTTGGTAGACAGCAGAATTCATAGTTCCTTTTATCACGGCAAGTCTTCCAGGTCCTGAAGCAGCAAAACAGCCCCAGACCATCACACAACCACCACCATATTTTACTGTTGGTATAATGTTCTTTTTATGAAATGCAGTGTTCCTTCTACGCCAGATATACTTGGACACACACCTTCCAAAGAGTTCCACTTTTGTCTCATCGGTCCACTGAATGTTGTCCCAAAAGTCTTGGGGATCATCAAGATGTGTTGCGGAGAAATTGAGACGAGCTTTGATGTTCTTTTTGCTCAGCAGTGGTTTTCTCCTTGGAACTCTGCCATGCAGGCCATTTTTGCCCAGTCTTTTCCTGATGGTGGAGGCATGAACGCTGACCTTAACTGAGACAAGTGAGGCCTGCAGTTCCTTGGACGTTGTTGTGGGGTCTTTTGTGACCTCTTGGATGAGTCGTCGCTGCGCTCTTGGGGTAATTTTGGGCGGCCTGCCACTCCTGGGAAGGTTCACCACTGTTCCATGTCTTCGCCATTTGTGGATAATGGCTCTCACTGTGGTTCGCTGGATTCCCAAAGCTTTGGAAATGGCTTTATAACCCTTTCCAGACTGATAGATCTCAATTACTTTCTTTCTCAATTGTTCCTGAATTTCTTTGGGTCTCGGCATGATGTGTAGCTTTTAAGGATCTTCTGGTGGACCTTACTGTGTCAAGCAGCTCCTATTTGATGCCTTGATTGTGAACAGGTGTGGCAATAATCAGGCCTGGGTGTGGCTAGAGAAATTGAACTCAGGTGTGGACAACCACAGTTATAGTATGTTTTAACAAGGGGGGCAATCACTTTTTCACACAGGGCCATGATGGTTTGGATTTTTTTTCACCTTTAATAATAAACACCTTCATTTAAAAATTGCATTTTGTGTTTACTTGTGTTGTCCTTGACTATTGTTTAAATTGGTTTGACGTTCCGAAACACTTAAGTGTGACAAACATGCAAAGGAACAGGAAATGAGGAAGGGGGGCAAACACTTTTTCACACCACTGTACTTGTAGAACATCCCGGTGGCAGAATGGACAGGGTTCCGAGCCTCCAGAACAGACAGTGTGAGGTTGCAACACCAGGCTCAGGCAGCAGCAGCCGACAGGTTCTATGCTGGTGCAGTGCATGTGGACAGCATGCTCAGCTCAGTCACTCACAGGCAGGCAGCTCCCCTCCCTCTGGCTCTGAACCACGCTGTCTGAAGAATATGGAAGAGGTGGCTGGAGCTAGTTAACTAGGCGCAGAGTGCTCTGAATGCTGGGGCACCCACAGCCTCTGATGTCACTGGTTGATAGACCCTGGGCAGCAGGCGATTCTAGCAACCAGTGTAGCTTGGAGCAGAGGCGGCCAGCCAAGGCAGGCATTGTGGGCAGGATGACTGGGTCTCAGGACGGCGCTGCTACTAAGTCAAGTGAGTGCCACAGCTTTGGTGCTCCTCCTCTGCAGCAGCTTGCAGCACCAAGGCGCAGTCCACCCCTGTGTGAAGCCACAGCCGGGCGCCCACAGTGACAATGCCGGTGCCCCAGAGAGGTGGGGGAGAGGAGTGGGGCTTCGTTCGCCTGCATCTCTGGACTGTGGGACAAGTGAGTGTCCGATTAATAAAAGTCAGCAGCTACAATTTTTGTAGCTGCTGACTTTTATATAGGTGGAACTCTGTTTTAATCTTTGAAAAAACCTGGAGGCTGATTGTTTTTTTGCAGAGCTTCGTCAGATTTTGCACTCTTCAATTGTAGTATATTGACCCCAATGTATTGTTTCTGGGTAGTAAAGTTTGTCCAAATCCAGCCCAATCAACTTACATAGTTACAATCAACTGCTTTCTTTAATAAGAAGAAATTTGTCTCAGATGTCGTTAGTGGACAGCTCTGCTGCATCAACCAATCAGAAATGACAGACTAAGCGCTTGAAGCCCCATAGCGTTTTGAGTTATTGCAGTTTCCCTCTAAGAAAAAGTACTGAACCCACTCTAGATTGCTGGCCCAGATACATCTTGTGAGGCTTAGAGTTGTACATCTCTAGTCTAGAGAATAATGTAAAATTGTACATACTGAATCATAAATGTACATATTTACTTATTGTGTACTGGTGTGCCTTTTCCATTTACTCAGCTATACCTTATTTTTGTACTTCCACTATTTAAAGCGTCACTAAACCCACATCATAAAAAACTATCAATACATGCTGTATTACATGCTGTTCATACTCACTCAGTCACTATGAGATTCATTTTCTGTATTCTGCAAAAAACCTGGTTGATCCATCTGCTCTCTATCTCCCCCTTCTGTTCATGCCCCCAATTCAGCTAGGGATTTTGCAGCTGTATTGGTACCTCTGCACATGCTCAGTTTTCAGTGAGTTTCTATGCTGAGAATTTCCTCCCTATCACATCTACGCAGCCCATGTGACTATAGAGTCACACATGATGGTGTATACACAGTGGTAAATGACACCCCCACTCCCTCCCTCCTCCTCCATGCCCACTAACCAGCTAAACACAATGAGGGTGGGATATTACATGTAGATTCATAGAAGCTTCACATCCCCCTCTTATTTTAGGCAGGAGGCAGGAGGGGCATGTGACTGGCAGAAATCCGCACCACACCATATTACTGCCAAAAAAAATATAAAGATTAGATTTTTAATATATATTTGTATGACCATTAAAAACAGTTTATATATATTAATTATTTATTTTTACTCTGTATTCCAAAGGCAATTTTTTTTTAATATGTGACCAGCAGCAGAGAACTAGAAGCTCTTCCTGCTTATGTTTCCCTGCAGACAGGCTCTAAAAGAGCTGGGTCATGTGACAACTGTATATCAGTTAGCAAAAAGGTACTAAGGTTTTTTTTTTTCATTTAAATAATTACAGTGCCATCACCCACATTCAGAAATAGAAGGGACAATGTGTGTTTAGTATCACTATAATGATTCTTTGCCATATATTTGCCATATTTCAAATTTCCCTAAATCACCCACATGCATAGAAAGGGCAATGAGGACAAAATGGGACTTTAGATGAGGCATACATATGGTAATATGTGCCTCCATCCCTGAATCAATGAAAACTAGAAAGGAAAGTTGGGACTTTATATGAGGCAAATGGCAATTGAACAAGGCAATACATGCATAATGACTTAATGAGTTTATAGACATAAAGGGGGTATAGAATCACACTCAGTATGTAATACAATAAAATCCAATACATATATGTGAATGTTGAATAAAGTACAGTTCATGAACACATAAAATTAAAGAATACAATTACATAATCAAGGTAATTCATATATATACAACCTTAAAAACAAAATAGCAGCACATTCCAATTACCAATGTATGGTGTAAATATTCAGTAAGGAGACAAATAATGAGAGGGGTAATAAATAGATGCAGTGATGACTGACTAGAACAAGGTTGCATCCTATCAACTTGAAATAAAGGATGTGATGCGCTGATTTCCAACCATACAATGATCGCAATAGGCCACAGGTATGCGATTATCAAATAAAGTGCAACTGTGCATGAATTAATCAAGTGATGCTTCTGTGCATATATAACAGTAATAACTAGTGCATAAAACCATAAGGTGACTCTATGTGCAAACAAACGCAGATTTATCATATAGACCAAAATGCATATATGAAGTGTGTAAACTTAATTACAAAATGTATATAGTGAAGCAAAAAACAGATTCTGGATATAAGTTATAACTGGATATACGTTAAAGTGATAACTGGTGCAAAAAACCATAAAGTGACTGTATGTGCAAAAAAACGCAAGTTTGTCATATAAACCAGAAAATTTAAAAAGTGAATGTCACTTATCAAAAAATGTGTAAAATGGAACATAAACAGGTAAAGAAAGAAAAAATATAAAATATTCAATTCAAGTGGCCGGCGTGATTGAAGGTAAATGTCCCATACACAGTCAGATCATGCAATCCGGTGAATACGCTAAGTAAAACGTGCAGCGTGCTGGGCAATTAATCCATCCGTGAGGATCCGTGCAAAAAAGCAAATATTATGCAATTACCTCACTGCTGTGAGTGAACAGCAGTATAAATGATGAACACCAGGATGATTGCAGAAAACGGCTGTGTAACACAATCTATAGGAGACTTCTCTTACTTCCTCGTACGTGGCAGGTAAACTCAGAAAAATAGATTAAGAGGGACCGCCATAGTGTAGTATTTAAAGCATAGAAGTTTTATTAAATAGATTTAAAAAACTACTCACAAACGAAGCTGATAAGAGCACATCTGACAGACAGCATTAAAGTAAGACCGGATATGAACGTCACTTCCGGGTTCCTACACGTTACGTCTTGGAGACTTCAACTGGGATGATCCCAGTTGAAGTCTCCAAGACGTAACGCGTAGGAACCCGGAAGTGACGTTCATATCCGGTCTTACTTTAATGCTGTCTGTCAGATGTGCTCTTATCAGCTTCGTTTGTGAGTAGTTTTTTAAATCTATTTAATAAAACTTCTATGCTTTAAATACTACACTATGGCGGTCCCTCTTAATCTATTTTTCTGAGTTTACCTGCCACGTACGAGGAAGTAAGAGAAGTCTCCTATAGATTGTGTTACACAGCCGTTTTCTGCAATCATCCTGGTGTTCATCATTTATACTGCTGTTCACTCACAGCAGTGAGGTAATTGCATAATATTTGCTTTTTTGCACGGATCCTCACGGATGGATTAATTGCCCAGCACGCTGCACGTTTTACTTAGCGTATTCACCGGATTGCATGATCTGACTGTGTATGGGACATTTACCTTCAATCACGCCGGCCACTTGAATTGAATATTTTATATTTTTTCTTTCTTTACCTGTTTATGTTCCATTTTACACATTTTTTGATAAGTGACATTCACTTTTTAAATTTTCTGGTTTATATGACAAACTTGCGTTTTTTTGCACATACAGTCACTTTATGGTTTTTTGCACCAGTTATCACTTTAACGTATATCCAGTTATAACTTATATCCAGAATCTGTTTTTTGCTTCACTATATACATTTTGTAATTAAGTTTACACACTTCATATATGCATTTTGGTCTATATGATAAATCTGCGTTTGTTTGCACATAGAGTCACCTTATGGTTTTATGCACTAGTTATTACTGTTATATATGCACAGAAGCATCACTTGATTAATTCATGCACAGTTGCACTTTATTTGATAATCGCATACCTGTGGCCTATTGCGATCATTGTATGGTTGGAAATCAGCGCATCACATCCTTTATTTCAATTTCTTAGTGGTGAGAGACAACTCATTTAGTGATTGCAGCTTTTTTCCATTAGTTACTTTTCTAGTTCCCATAGAGCGCAGAAGTTTCCAAAAATATACAGTGCATCCTATCAACGCCTTTCATGTAAAGACATTTCATCAGGAGTGGATGCATCCGTTAATATGGGACTGGAAGACAGGAGTATGTAATACTGCAATTGAAAGGAACCACTGGGATAGGTCGTCTGACACGGGAGCAGAGGCTGGGGCTCCAAGGGCGTCTCATTTGGAAATGTGTCAACCAACAAGTTGCACAAAAAGTGTGGCATGGCCAATGGTAGTTTGGAGCGTCCTGTCCACCCGCGGATAACTTCCAGCTTGCCACCCGGAGGGGGGGGGGGCGCCTCTCCTCCTCTATTATGCCATGCGTGGCGTGGAAGTTATCCGTGGGTGGACAGGCTGCTCAAAGCACACTCTATACACATCTTATGCCTTTTGCACCATTGGCCACGCAACACTTTCTGTGCAACTTGTTGGTTGACACAGTTTCACATGAGACTCCCACTCTGTGCTACCCAGACTTAGATCTCAAAACTTGGTGGATGAGCCAAACAACATGACTGTCCAAATCAAAACCAGACAGGTGACAACCTTATTCTTATATTTTCTCCTGGTCCTGGACACTTTCCCAAATGTTACACGGTTCCATGGGTAACCTATACATGCATAAAGCCCTCAATAGGAAATCATCTGATAGTAATTAGAAGATTGAAGATGGCAGTGTGGGGATTTTACTTATGCAGACAAGATAACCCGGGACTGTAAAAAGAGATCTATACCCCTGCACGTACATTGGCATAACCTGACTGTTTAAAAGAGTAGGTGGTGTTGCGCTCCTTTTTAGAAGTCACTAAATATAATTTAGCATTTACATTTAAAGGGATTTGTTCATAAACAATAGGTATTCATGGATTGAACCCTACAAATAAAGTGCTGACCTGCAAGTCGAAGTCACGTGTGTTGTGACGTAACGCGTAGGATACTGAGAGGCAAATTGCCCCCGGAAAAGACAGCCAGACACGAGCTCGACGCTCGTTTTTTACATTGTTCAAGATACACATGGAAATGTGAGTTTTTATGGTCTTACTTAATAAACTTCAGCTTTTTACCTAAACATACTGCACCATGGTAGGCCTCTTTATCCTCTTCTATACCCTGACATATTGAGCATTTAAGCGATTAGAAACGATCGTTCAGTGGAAGGAAAGGAAAGGATCCCCCCCGGATCTACTCCATATACAGTGGGAACGCACAGGAACAGACCGATCCGAAGGGATCTATCCCTCCCCTTAACTTCTCTACATGCTGTTTACCTTACAGTAGTAAGGTAATCATTTAGTACAGTCACGGGTGTCAGTGACACTGAAGACACATCTTTGCACTTAAAGGTACAGTGACACTGGATATCAGTATATCAGCACACAGTGTTCCTGTGACACATTTGCTCACTTGCACTATTTTTTGCACACTGGACCCTGAAAGAGCGCCAAATATTGCACTAGAGACTTTATACACTTATTTTTTTAATTGATGTTGTTTATCTTGCATTTTTATGCTGTATATTTACGTTCATAATTATTCACACACTCTGCGGACTTTGCAAATTTGTAGACTACATGGAGTAGTACTGTTTATTATGCTTGCGTGATATTGCACAATTTTAATTTTTATTTTATTTTCTATTTCTACTATTTCTCTTTGCACGTTAGCCCCTGTATATGAAAGTTTAAGCGGCAAATACTCAAATTCCTTTAATATGAACGCTAATTAATTTATAATATGAATTGTAATTAATATTTGCATATTTTTTGAATATTAGTATATCCTTTTTTGCACGTCAGCACTTTATTTGTAGGGTTCAATCGATGAATACCTATTGTTTATGAACAAATCCCTTTAAATTTAAATGGTAAATTATATTTAGTGACTTCAAAAAAGGAGCGCAACACCACCTACTCTTTTAAATATCTATACATTCGGGCACGGGTTTGGCCCTTACGGTGTATGCAGCACCTATATATTATAATGCATCTACAGATTCCTTTTAGCGCAGGAGTACCTATCTTACATAACCTGACTGTTATAACATTTGATTGGAGTTATCCTTTTCTACAACAAAAGCACTAGGGTTAATATGTTAATATGGAACTCTATTATGGAGGGTTACACTATTATTCAGTACTGTAATTATACTGGGGCATTACCTCTCATGCAAATAGAGATTGGATGAAAGGTTTCACATAGTATAGCACTTCTTGTACATTAATATTACATTTTTATAGCATTCAATATTTCAGACCAAAAAGAAGGACAACTAAGGAAGCAAAATAGATAGGGGGATTTGGATCCAAATGAGGGACTGTTCTTGCAAATAAGGGGCAGTTGTTAGCTATGCCTTAGCTGCTGCATATTATATTATATTTGCAATGTTTTTATTTTATACCCACTGATAAGGCATTGTAGATTTTCCTAGGTTCCTTTGAGAATGATTCATTTAACCACATTTCACAGAAGCAGGAATGCATTATTTACTATTTTGGATCTTGCCAATTCTGTTTTTATTTCTTCGGTGCTTTTAAGTAACTACTTCCTGTTTCCTTCCTTTTCTCTGCATTTGGTTTATTGTAACATTATAGGTTAAGGAAAGTGTATATAAATCAGACAGAAAATGGTCTAATATTACCTGTTTCCCCCCCTTATAATAAACATAATAACCAAAACTATTTACAGTTTATTTATGCATGTTTAAAATCGCAAATCTTGGCGTACAAAAGTCACATATAGATATTTTTTATCTACTTTATTCTTTTTATTTTTGCCTATTCTGCAGAAATTTCTTACATAAAAATGATGCTGTTCATAATTCACTGTCTCATTCGTTTTCACCATCAGCACCCATAAAAATGGAATTTCCACTTTTCTGAGTTATTGGATAGATTACAGACTTTGAACTATATAGATGTAAACATGTGACAAGAGTTTGCGTTAAAGACAATTCAATTCTGAGGGATTGATTTTAAGGGTTGATTTTACGGTGTATTGAATATTTAATCACATACAAGGGGAATTTAAAAACAAGGATTTTTCGCTTGCACAAGATTGGATGTTCGAAGTAAAGGCAGCTTTACCTTATTTGCTAAGCTTTGTGAAGCGAATATTCACTAATCCTCCTATAGGTTGGTATTCATTTATCTCCTTGTAAAAAAGAAAAGTGTTCTTTTTATATAAGAGTATAACTAAAAAAATAAATGAAAAGTGGTTGTACATATTTTCTTACTGTAAATTATTGTAAGAAAAAAAATAAAAATGATCAGAACAATATTTTCTTAATTGTATTTATTTTGCAAATTAATTTAATGTAGTTTTATATCAAGTCAAAGAGTGGAGCTCTAGTATTCTTTTCATATCGTTAGCATGATTACTTTTTAGCTGTATTGCAAGAAACCCTTTGTTTACAGACTCTTTTTGAAATTATCTGAGAAACAGTCCGGTTTCTATCAAAGGGCAAGCTGCTCGGTTGCTTCTATAAATATCTAAAAATATAAAAAAAAAAAGTTTTACAAGAGAATATATAGTGGATTTGTACATAATGTATGTGTCCATTATGGTTAGGACTAAAAATGTATTGTATTAGTCTGGAAAATATGAAATATTGCACATTAAGACCCCTTTCACACTGGGGCGGTTTTTAGGCACTTTAGCACTGGAAATAGCCTATGCTAAGCGCCTGAAAACCACCTTCCCATTCATTCCAGTGTGACTTTTCACACTTGGGCGGTGCACTTGTGGGACTTCTGAAAAGTCCTTCAAGCAACATTTTTTGGGCGGGTTGGGAGTGCTCCCAAAATTGCCCTGCCCATTGGAATGAATGGGCAGCTGCAAAACAGTTTCAACCCTTTTTATTGGGTTAAAAGCTCCCGCTAACAGCCAAAAAGCGTAGCAAAATAGTGCTTTCACACTGAACGCACTATCCGTTAATGCTAAAGAGCTGCTCTTTTCAGCCAGTTCTAACCCGAAAAAAGGGTCAAAAGCTCCCATTTTGCGGCGCTTTCAAATCGCTTTTCAGGAGCTTTGAAAGCGCTGCCCATTCATTCCAATGGGCAGGGCTTTTTGGGAGCACTAAATACAGCACTCCCAAGCCACCACAAAGATGCTGCTTGAACGACTTTTCGGAACCTCCCGCAAGCACACAGCCCCAGTGTGAAAAGTCACAGTGGAATGAATGGAAGGTGGTTTTCAGGCGCCTGAAAACTGCCCAGTGTGAAAGGAGTCTTATATCTTGCATTCTCTTTTTAAGCCAGGATGTGGACGTTAAGGGCTTGTTCTTAGTTTTGAGATTTAGGTGTGGTACATTGTATGCACATTGCATTTTACATGTGTTACCATTGAACTCTATGTAAAGTGCGTATTTATGAAAGTGCTCAAAAGTTGCAGCAAGCAGGATTTTATTTTACTGCACTGCTCCTAAAACACCCTTGTGTGAATAGGCCCTTGGGCTTCTTTTATTACTTTTTTTCTGAATAGGTGCAGGGACTCTCTTTCCAAGTCACCCTTTGTCTCTAATCCTACTCACCGCCAAGCACAGTTCCTTGGTTCTACCCCCTACCCACCTCCCATTACCGGCCCTTTTAAAGACTACAGAACCAAGTATCATTTTGTGGTGCTAAGAAATTTGTATAGAATTTGTTAATGATAACAAGAAAAACAGTAAAATAGATCCCCTGCATCCAGCCACAATAAGATCGCCCAGCAATAAAACACCCCCACGGCAACAATAGACCTCCGGCAGCAACAACTAATCTCACAGCAGCCAGCATCATAGACCCCTCCCTCAACAGTAGATCTCTCCCAGTAACAAAAGACCCACCCCTAGCAAAATAGACCCCCTGCAAAAATAGATCCCCTAACTTGCTGTACATTTTCACTGGCAAATTGTACATTTGCAGAGCATTTGAAACACAAGTTCTAGTTGACACTTTTCCAATTTGTAGCAAAATTGTGTGGCAAGTCTCTAGCAAGAGCAAAGTTGCAGTGGTGAGTCTACAGCAAGAGCTTTGAAAGTCTACAGCATAAAAATTCAGCCACATTGACCCCTGTGGTGGGATGACTATTACACAACATAACAGAACTAGAACTTGCAGCAGACTTGCAGAATGTTTGCAGAGAAAGTTGATCTGGAGTCATGCAATGCGGACTAGCTGAAATTGTGCAACAAACTTGTGAAGCCTGGCAAGTCTAGCAATAGCTTAGCAAGTCATTTTCAAACTTGCAGCACATTTAACTAGTATCTGGGTACTTATTTAAGGCCGATGTCAATCTAGCATTGTGCACGCGAGTAGCATGCTGCTCTCTCACCTCACTGGCTCAGAAGTAGCAGCGGGGGCTATTGGCTCCTGCTGCTGTCAATAACAGTCCATGAGGAGGGAATTTGTCAGTGTTGCTTGCTATGGGGGACTCAGCAGGTGTGGTGGGGGGGGGGGTCCAGAGAAAAGGAGGATCGGGCTGTTCTGTGAAAAGCCATTGCACAGAGCCGGTAAGTATATCATGTTTGCTATAAAAGAAAAACCTTTACAATTGCTTTAATTTACCAGTCATATCATATTTTTAATGCACGGTGCAGTATATCAGGAGAAGCCCGAGCTGAGACTAGCTCAGCCTGTTGCATTCATTATCCATCAATGTTAACGTTTGTAACATTATATTTACTTATGCTTATTAATTCTTATGGCATGTTCACATGATTGGAATTTTGGTCAGAAAAAGCTCTGATGGTTTTCCTGACGGAATTCCGATGGGATTTCGCTCAAGCCGTCTTGCATACACACGGTCACATCAAATTCCGACTGTCAAGAACGTGGTGACGTGCAACACGTACGACAGGACTAGAAAAAAGAAGTTTAATAGCCAGCAGCCAATAGCTTCCGTCTCATAGTTGAATCTGAGCATGCGTGAGTTTTTGCGCGTCAGACTTGCATACACACAATCGTAAAAATTGAGAACCTGCTCTTAATCTTTTGCTGGCAGAAATTCCGCCAGCAAAATTCCGATGGAGCATACACACGGTCACATTTTCCGACGAAAAGTTCTCATCGGCCTTTTGCGGGCCGAAATTCCGACCATGTGTACGCGGCATTACTCATTATTTGGGTTAAAAACCTATGATGTATATAACATTCTTAGGATGATGATATAAGCTATGCCATTATACCCAGTAAAACTCATGTAAACTGTATCATTGCAGGCTAAAGCTGAGCAAGAACAAGGAGCGTACTTTCTTCCGGAGTTTGCACTGTCTCCACAAGGAAGTTTTCTGGAAGACACAACAGGGGAGCAATTTTTAACTTACCGCTATGATGATCAGGTAAGTACAATATACCTTTTTTTCCCTACTCTATCCAGAACCTTAGTATGCAGACATTAATATTATCGGCCAATGCGGTCATGGCACTGACAGCTACTGTACATTATTTAAACACGCAGGTAAGTTAAACAACATTTTATTGTGGTTACTGAAGAAAACCTTTCTTTTACCAAAATTTATATTAGCACATTTGTTATTTTAGTAACATGCTGTATATTTTGAAAAAGGTATGTTTTTAAAAGTGTTTCTATAGCCAAAACTTTTTTTAGTTCTGGATAAACTGGGGAAAGGTTTGAATATCTAGTGGATTTTAGCTATAGTCCAGGGCTCAGTTAGGGAGATTTCCCCTCGATTTTCTGTTTTGGGGACAACTTTTCACCAGACAGGAAGCAAATGAATCTCTCCAACATCTGACTGCAGTAAAAACCAGACAGGGGTTTTAATCCCTTGCCACACACAGTTTTGGCTATAGATACACTTTAACCTCTGTTATATTGAGTAATAATTCAATAATTCATGCTGTTGTATACCATAAGAAAAACGAGGGAGCAGGCTTGGCACATATTATCCACTTCAAATACTGAGGTGGTCACTCTTGGATCATTCACCGTGTAGGGGGCTGCAGCCGTAACTAAGAGCATATGTCATACAAAAGAAGGTCCGATGAAAGACATCCGGAAAGAGTTAGGCCGCGTACACACGGGCGGACTGTTCGCCCAACTTTGTCCGCTGAACAGTGTTTGGGCGGACAGTCCGCTCGTGTGTGGGCTTTCAGCGGACAGTTTCAGCGGACAGTTTGACGGACAAGGTTTTTCGGAAATTCCGTAAAACTGTCCGCTGAAACCTTGTTTCAGCGAACAGTCCGCTCGTGTGTAGGCTTGTTCGTCAAACAAAGTTGCGCGCATGCTCAGAAAGGATTTTCACGCCGAAAGCTATAATGCAGTGTATAGGACGTCGTATTTTTCGTCCCGTCGTACGTGCCGTTCACGTCATCGCGCACGGTTTCAGCAAACTGTTCGTACGTCGTGTGTGGCCATGTCCGTCCATGCTAAGTTTGAGCGGACTGTTTGCCGAAACTGTTGGACGGACAAAGTTGGGCGAACAGTCCGCGCGTGTGTACGCGGCCTTACTTGAGGCTACATTATGGATGTCTTTCAGCGGACCTTCTTTTGTATGATGTGTGTATACCATGTTGTTGTAATATAATAATAAAAAACTATTATTTAGGGTTGTCAGCGAATGATAGACATACAGAAATCCACTTTTTAGATTCAAGATTTCGTAACAGTACATCTAAATAGGATTTTTTTTTGCAATACATCAAATTCTGTTAATAAACCACCCTATAGATATGATTGCAGCATATGCAAACCATATAGTGCAATGAGGATATATGGAAATGGGAAATAACATTTTACCTCTGATAAGAATTGCAGAGGTGTATATGCGTAACAATGCCTTATTTATTTGCATCACAAGGAATATTTAAAGCTGAACTCTAACTAGAAGAAAATGTAAGCAAATATTTCAGTAATGGCAAAAATATAAAAAAGATGTCCTTGGCTTTTCAGTTTTAAATGACAGCCAGAATCATTTAACCCCTTTCCTCTAAGGTTGCTGTCAGGCATCTGCCCCCTGAGTGCATCATCATCATGCAACCTGGGCTGAAAGTATTAAAGGATGGGTTTTACTTCCTTTTTTGCTTGCTGCAAAGCCTGCAAATGAAAAGCATAATGGGCTAGTATGCATTGCATACTAGCCATTATGTGCCACTTACCTGCAAAAGAATCCAGCGTGTAGGCAGCTTCCATCTTCTGGCCCCTCATCCTTCAGGGCCGCGGACTCTGGCTCTGTGATTCGCCGGAGCCATGTGACGTCACTCCCGCGCATGTGCCTGGGAGCCGCGATTAACGGCACAGGCCAGGGAAGAAACTGTGTTTCTTTCCCGCGCATGTGCCGTTGTAATTTTCGGCAGACTACAGGTGAAATATCTCCTAAACGGCGCACGCTTAGGAGCTATTTCCACTACCTATAGGTAAGCCTTATTCTAGGCTTACCTATAGGTAGAAGTCCAAAAAGTGGGTTTACAACCCATGTATTGCATGGCGCTCTCACATCACCTATGTGTTCTATTCAGTGCAGCAGTAAGAAGCATCCACCACCCCTGCCAGAAGGAACATTTTAGGAGGTAGGTAAGTATATGCTGGTATAAAATGGGGTGAATGGTTGCAGTGATTACTAAACATATTGGAGGTTATTTAGGAAAGGCAAATCCACTAAAGATAGCCCAAAATAATTTCTATGCCGCCTACCCTCAATAAAACTACCGTTTGTGGGTTGCAAGCGGTTAAGGGATATTCATACCAGATACAGTGGGTGGTTATTCCAGCACAGTCCCACCACATGTCAAGGCAAAATGCCTCGTCTCTGGTATGTCCAGTTCACACTCCTGCATTCACGGCACTGTGGCCAATTGAATCTTATGAAATGTCAGTTTGGCATTGCAATAAAGTTTGTTTAAGAAAAAAAGCACAGCATGTTGTAATGTAGCAGCTTGGGTCAATAAACCCTTAGTACTTGTTCACATGGGTGCGATTTGTTATGGGATTTGTCAGAACACAACAGGGGCAGATTGCTATACTAACATCGAATCATTAGTACAGTGGCTCTGACCAGGGCTGTCAGTTATTTTTTCATTCAGCCCAGAGGGGTAACACCTATTAGTGTGTACCAAGCTTTAATATGCCGCGGAGACTGATAATGGAGAAAATAAGGCACATATTTTTGATACTACTCACTAAGGTCTTATTGCACATATCATGAAGATTGGTCATTGGGGATTAAAACACGTACACAAGACCAGCATTTCTTAGCTGTTTTTTGTGGAACCCTAGGGTTCCTATAGAGGTTGCTTAGAGTGCATTGATCAGTGGGCAGGGACAGATCGATCTCCTATGCAAACACCAATGTAAGGGGGTCCTTCCTCCACTGACCATTAATGTAATGGAGCACATGCTGTTCACATGAAAAACCCAGTTTGAAGGGTTTAAGGTACCTCCTTCTTGCTCCCTATACATAGTCTCATCAACAGTACATAAATAGTAGGAAAGGTTGAAAAAAAACACAAGTCCATCAAGTCCAACCTATACGTGTGATAGATTGGAAATTCCTTGTGAATATTTTTTTCCCTCTTTTACATCTGGGAACAGGGATAAGGACAGAAGAGAGGCAGAAGCACATCTATATGTCCAGCATACGCCTAGAGATGTACATGGGTCATCACCCTACCACACTAATCAGAATTGTGTAAAATAATACAAAAAAATTATTACAAGAAACTTTCTCTGATATCATTTTATTACACAATGTCATACTGCATTCATACTGTTGACTCTGTATACCATTATCAGCATTGTACGCTTCTCAATTTGTTGTTTTGTGTATTTGTTTGTCACAAAAAAAGTTTTCAATACATAATATCCGATTAAAAAAAATATAAGAGGTACTTCTTACAATGATGACCAGGGTAAAGAGGTACTACATTGACCACTAATATAAGGAGTAATTTCTCCACTGACCATAGATTATTTTCTGGCTAATATTATTATTATTATTAATTTAATTTGATTTGATGATTATTACTAAAAAATAACTTTGTCATAGTTCATTGGGACTGCTAAAAAAATGATCTTATCACTATGAGCTATACATATACAGGCATACCCCACTTTAAGTACATAATGGGGTTTATTTACTAAAGCTGGAAAGTGCAAAATCAGGCTCACTTCTGCATAGAAACCACTGAGCTACTAACCCAGCTTGTTCAAGCGTTGATAATAAAACCTGGAAGCTCATTGGTTTCTATGCAGAAGTGAGCCTGATTTTGCACTTTCCAGCTTTAGTAAATAAACCCCATTGTGTACTTAAAAGTGGGGTATGCCTGTAATAATTTTTACCTGGGTTTCCTAAGACATGAAAATGACACCAAAGGTTCCTCCAGGGTAAAAAACGTTGAACAAGGCTGGGCTAGACACCTGGGTATAATTTGCCCACATTGAAGACTGGTCAATGAGTGGAGTTCAGATATCACTAGTATGTGCTGGGGGGCCAGGTAGGGAGGAGAGGCCAATGTGTGTGATGGGGTTGATATCACTCTGGTGGGAAATCCTTCAGCAGTGAAATGGAAAATTGCAATCTGCTGAAACCTTTTTTAGTACAAAGGAGTATTTTTCTTGTCACTTCCTTTGTTACATAGTGATAAATTCTTATAACTCCAGCCAACTTTTTAGTGTTGAAGAATCCTCTGACAATAATTGAAAGCAATAAAAAGCCGACAGAGGCTCCCCTTCTGCTTAAAAACATATTTTTAAAGTTCTGTTGTCCCTGTTGGAAAGATTTCCCCTAACCTCCTGCCCTGGGAAAACAACTCTTTCAAACTCTTTCTCAACTCTTTCAAAACTTTTCCCACTCTTTCCAAATGTAAAATTACATTTTAGAAAGAAATTGCTATGGCAAACTTTGGACATTTCAGAAAGAGGTCCTAAAATGATGGGGGAATTAGGGTTCAAGACACAACTAGAACAAGAACTAGTATCAGGAAGTCAAATGGTAATTTAGTTGGGCAGCTTTGGTTATGTAAGGATTGCTCAGACTCCAGATGGTCCGGTCACCAAAATTAGTCCACTTGACTTTACACAATTGTAAAATGTCTAGAAGGAACTAACAATTTATAGGTATGGAATAAAAAAGACTGACAGAGAACCGAAGACAGTTTATATAATCCTTATGTACTAGAATGCCATGAGGAAAGGTTCATGGAAGGATTGTGTCAAGTAGGTTTCACCTCTGCCCAGATTGCCAGCAGATGTTAAGCTTTGGTAATATGCATAAAAGGACTGACATTTAAAAACAAGGGGGGCTTTTTTTAGGAAAATTTTAATAAAAGTGGAACTGTTGACCACAGAATCCAGTCAGGTTTCACATTTCAAGTCAAACAAAGAATCAGTATGCTGTGGGTAACCACCCTACTCTTGTAGCTGTTAAAAAAAAATCAGACTAAATATAATTTCAATTGTTATCTAAAAAATAAACTGTGGATGACATATAACGTTTTTGGTCCGACCAACCAAGCATCTTTACTGTAAAGTAAACGAAACATTAAAATAAAATGGGTGTGATGTATAGCATTACTGTTTTATTTTGCCGCAATTTCTCTAATTGACGGTACTTTGTCTTCATCTGCCTGTGTAAATATGGAAACTGGTCCATACAGTAGAACATTTTACTCCATACAATTTATATTAAAGTGTTACTAAACCAACAACAGTAAAATCAGTCTTCATATGCAGTGAAGCATGCTTTTTTAAACTCGTTGTGGAACCTAAGGGGTTAATCCTCCGCATTGTGTAAAAAGGTTGTTTGATCCTGTCTTCTCTGATCTGCCCTTTCTTTCACTGTCCCCTAATAATTTTCTGATAACAAAGAGTCTAAGGAGTCAGGCTGCACATGCTCAGTTTGGTGTGTATCGTTAGAGAGTTTTTTTTTCCTGGGAGGGTACATGGGATCAGCACAGGGCCAATCAGCACTGTCCAGAGGGTCAGGGGTCTTGCAGTCTTATAGGACAATCAGAAAACTCCTCCTACAAGCTTTAACCAGTGCTTGACTGGACACTGATAGAAGTCACGAGACTATGCTGCTGATGAGAAAAGGTATTTAGAAATGTATATTTCCTAAAATAATTGCATTCCCATGTTTTGTGTACTGTGGGAGACCATATATAGTGAATGCAGTGTCCTGGGTTTTAGTAACACTTTAGGCAAACTTTTACCAATTCTTTATATACAGTAACTTAGACCAGTGTTTCTCAATTCCAGTCCTCAAGGTGCCCCAACAGGTCATGTTTTCAGGCTCTTCATTATTTTGCACAGGTGATTTGATCAGTTTCACTGCCTTGGTAATTACCATATCCAATTCATCTGAGGGAAATCCTGAAAACATGACCCTTTGGGGTGCCTTGAGGACTGGAGTTGAGAAACACTGACTTAGACTACATGCGAACACTGGGTGCACAGTATACCAAGTGCTTGAGGTTTTAAGTGAGTCTATCACACAAAAAAGAACAGCTGACAGCTTCAAAGAGAAGGCACCAAGAGGCTCTCATCCTCAAACACTCTAAAATTTCTAATGGCCAGTCACTAGTCAGAACTACCTTATGGGCCAGTAAGAATGTATATAAGGTGTAAGGAAAGGGGGGCAAACTTGTCAAAGTTTGGCTAATCAGAGCAGCCCAGCATTCAGGCAGAGCAGGTATGGGTATGCAGGTATGCATGTACTAGGTACCTGCGTTGTGTACCCATCAGCAACATTTTTATATTCATAAAGTGACACTTCTAATCTCCTAAACAGGATTTGTTTTCAGTGCAGTTGCTCAAGGAAGCCAGTGACCACAAATGGTGCCATTGAGTTAATTTTGTCTTATACGGCAGTGGGCACTGATGTGATGTGATGACTGAGCAAGCAAAGAAGCAAATGCTGTGTCAATGTAAGGAATTTTAAGCCATTGGACTTTGTACAACCTTTAGGTCCAACCACCTGGTAAGGGCTTAATAGGAATTAAGAAATATGCCAAGCTTTCTACTTTCACATGTGTTTATAAAGCTTTATTAAGTACAGAAGGAGTTTTCATTTGTAATTGATGATTGCCATAACTGATCCATTTATTAAAGTAAAACTATAGGGAAAACTTTTCTTTTCATTTTGGATAGTTCAAGGAAGGGTTATAACCCCTGTCAGATTTTTTTCCCCCATCTGTGTCCCATTGTGGAGATTTCCCTTCACTTCCTGTACCATAACCAAACAGAAAGCGAGGGTAAATTTCTTGGGACTCCCAGAGCAGCAGAACTAGTGCCCCCATTGGAAGTTTTACCCCCTCTATTATTTTTCAGGCGACAACCAAAAATGTTGGATTTTCTTTCACTTTCACTTTCAATGATAATGGTAAAAAAAGAGAGGGTAAATTTCCCTAACGGGGGGCACAGACAGCAGTTAAAGCAGACAAGTGTTCTAAAACCACTCTACTCTATCCAAAATAAAAAAATAAAAAATGTTTTGCCTTTAGTTTTCCTGTAAGGTAGGCGTACAAAATTTCAGCTTGCAGTAGAGTTTGGCATCATGTTAGTCATCAACAAAGGCAGCCCCGTTTTTTTTTTTTTATTGAAATAATGATCTTTATTGGCTTACTTAAAGTGGTGTTCCACCCACAAAAAAAAGCTTAACATTCTTAAAAAAATAAAAACCATTTGGAATTTTTTTTTAACTCACCTTGAAATGCCTGTTACTAGGGGGTCCCTCGTAGTCTGCCTCCTTCAGTACCTGGGCTCCTGACGTCACTTCCCCTCAGTGCAGGAAGGGCTCAGCTCTGCCCCCTCCCTCCTGTCAGTCATCTGGGACACGGGACAAGTCCCAATTGACTGTGCGGCCAATCATGCACGCTCGTCACCGCTCGTGCATGCGCAGTGGGTGCCCGGCTGTGAAGCCACAGCTGGGTGCCCACAGTTGCAATGCCAGCACTGAGAGGAGGGGGGACCCTGGGACAGGTAAGTGTCCGATTATTAAAAGTCAGCAGCTGCAGTATTTGTAGCTGCTGTCTTTTAATTATTATTTTTTTTTTTAGGGTAAACTCCTCTTTAATAAGCACCTCTTATTTCAAAAGCTCACATTTTTTAAAACTTTAGTTTGTCAATAAAGGGGTATTGATTCCAAACTGTCTACCTGTGCTTGAAAAGAGCGAGTATTGACAATTTATTGCACATTAAACAACAGACCTGTTAACATTGCAGAATTTGTACCATAGTATTGTTTTTACAATTTGTACCTTTCATCCCACTTTAGACTAATAGCTATGTTATTCCATTTGGGACCCTGAATGACATCTTTAGGACACACAGAAAAACCAGAGTCATTTTTAATTAGATGTTTTAGAGAAATTTGCAACCAATCCCTTCTGCTAGCTTTTTTTGTCATGAAAAGGCCAACTTCTACTTTCAATTTTTATTTCAGTTTTGAATTTTTTAGTAGATGCCAGAGGGTTGGATCAGACATGTGGTGGTGTACAGGATCATTTTTTTATATTATGAAGAAAGATTCCTTAGAATATCAGAAGTTCACATAAAATATAGAGTTGCATAAAATATAATGGGGGGGGTGGTGCTTCCCAGCAAAATAGAGGAATATGCTGCTACAGGTAGCAGTACAAATGTAAATAAAATTAATCAATGATATTCATAAAAGTGCAAAGTGCAAAAATTGCTAATAACACCGTTATGATAATTCTAAACAATTCTAAATAAATCGTGACTTCCAAAATACTAGGTGGTGATATCAAATTGCAGAGTGCAAACAATAAATTACTAAAAGACACTGAGATAGATATACAAAGTATATGATGTGTGCAAAACGAACAAATATAAGTGATCAGTTGTGCAAGTAAGCAAAAAAAGTGCAAAATCAACAATATAAACCTTCCTGTGCAAAGTGCAAATAGACTGTGCAAAATGCAATCCAGTGTGCAAAGTATATGCAATAGTAAATAGTGCTGACTACTATCAACTAGAGCTGGTCCGTGCAAATCCACAGTGTGCAGAATGCAATAGCAATAGCGAGTGAATTCTATTAGAATATTTAATTCTTTATGTAAATGCACATTCCAATGTAGCAGTAGCAGAATAAAGTGCTGGAGGAATTAGGTGTCTCCTCTTCGTGTAATCACACACTAGTGAGAAGTGGCCTCTTACCTTGCGGTAATGAGGTAACCGCATATAAATAAACACTGGAAGTGGCTGCTTCTTCTCTCTTGTATCTCTGGACCAAAGTGGGTTCTCCATTTGTCTTTGTCCCTCAGTGTATGCAGGAGCAGTAATAAAAGAAAGGGGGTGCCGGATAGTGTAGTATTTACAACAGTAATTCATATTTATTAATATAGAAATGAAGGTACTCACATAACACAAATAAAAAAACACTTATCTCCACGAGCGGCGCGCTTGTTTGCGCAGTTTAGAGTGCCTATCCCGTCCCTACGCGTGACGTCACAACCACGTGACTTCATTAGGGGAACTTTTTTGCATACCTTTCCTGGCATTTTCTGGCTGGTCCCATGAAAAGCAGATGCCCCTTTTTCCTTCTAACTTCTTTTCTTCTTCCTGAAGCCCTCTTTGCTGCAGCAAATGTGAAGGAAAACCAGCACTCTAATAGTAATCATGCTCTTTACCTTGAGAAAAAGGTCCTGGGTGTCGTTGAAACATAATTGCCTGATTGATGTTTTTATACTTGAATGACTATAACTGAGGATATGTATGACTGAAGTGCTGGCTTTCCAACACAACTGGCCTTGGTGGTGCTATTGCAGCTGTGCACCCACCTAGTGAAGCGAATAAAGTGAAGAGGTACTTATATTTTTAGATTAACTGAAAATATAACTAAAGGCAAAACTTTATTTTTAGTTTTGGATGGAGTAGAGAGAGATTAGAACACCTGTCTATTTTTATTTTATTGCTGTCTGTGCCCCCATTAGGGAGATTCACCCTCTCTCTTTGTCCTGCTTACCATTATCATCGAAAATGAAAGTAAACGAATACCCCAAATTTTGAGTTGTCCCCAGAAAAGTAATAGTAGGATATTTTTCCAACAGGGATACTAGTTCTGGTGACCTGTGGGTCCCCAAAGAATTCCCTTTAATTGCAGGGATTTCCTCTCATTTCCTGTTAGGCTATGGGACAGGAAGTGAAGGGAAATCTCTGAAATGGAACACCAATGGTGAAAAAAAAAAATCTGACAGGGGTTATAACCCTCCCATTCACTATTAAAAAAAAAAAAAAGTTTTACCTATAGTTCTATTTTAAGATAGTATTACCGCTCTTGATTACCAAAGCTTATACATTCTGACATAACAGGGCCCATGTGGCATCGCTTGGTGTAGACGACCTTGCCCATAGGCTCTGTAAGTGACATAGTCCATAGCTGTATTCTTAACTATTACTTGTTGGAATCTGATTTTTTTTTATACATTCTGTGTTTATTTTTTTTACGTGAAATTCTTTTTTGATATGTCTTATCTTGTTTAAGTGACTGTAAGATCAAATTTGTTAATAACACACTTTTCTCAATGAAATCTAAGTTAAAGAAAGTGACGAGGTATATGTGGGGATTGGACTTTCCTTAGAATTTTCTGCAGCAGTCTCATGGGAGCTTAGACTGTTTTATGACGCACTTCCAGGGGGTGTGTCCATGGCTGATGGGATTGCAGGAAGTAGGTTGAATGGCACTGAATGTTATTCAACCTGGAAAAACATGGGCAGTGACAAACGAAGGAGGACACAGAGGGCAGGGATGGAGCATAGAGAGGGTGAGTAGTGCTGGCAATTATTTTTTTTTTGGAGGAAGAGGGAAAAGTATTTAAAGGAAAGTAAAATGTAACTGGTCTTTAAATTTCAGTATGAGTAATATTTTTGCCATATAGAGGATAGAAAGTAATTTCAATTTTAAGAGCAGAAATTTATTCTGCCATAGCAAAATAATGTTTTTGCAACTGCTTCTGTTGTACAATGTTCCCAGAATAATAGAGCAGAGGCTCCACTCAGCAGCTGTGTGTTTGCTGTATTTGTAATGGAATAAAGTGAAAGGGGATTTTATTCTATGTTTTTATTTCCCACTTTGTTGGTGGTTCATTTTTTTCATACCTACCGCAATAATTTCTTTCCAAATTCGTGCTACAAAGGATTGGTTTTCCTATAGAAATTAAGAATTCCTATTTCCCTGACACTTGAGGTGTCGCTTCCAAACTTTAAACTGTTCCATTCCTTAGACCACCAAGTAGGAGAGCTGTCAGAAGCCTTATGTAAGCAGCTTGTTCACTAGTTCCCTTATAGCTGGATAACGTCTTTGTGGTCAGCAAAGCGCAAAGCTCACTATGTGCTGGTTTGCTGTAGTGGCAGGGCAATAAATGATATAATATTTTCACTATCCGTTAGTACACTTCTCTGTTTTGCTCATATGTATTCAGATTTTTGGTGCATTTATTCTATAAAACACCTGCTTGACAGTACATGTGTTTTTCCTTTGATTGTAATGATTGGTGCTTATTGATTTTGGAAAATACGCTTGTGCTGGATTATAGAAAGATATGATGCATTCTCCTAAACCTGATTGTTTCAATAATAAATACGTAGGAGACACATTTAAAGGAAAGTTTTAACCCTTGTACACACGGTCGGAGATTCCGACTGAATGTGTCCTATCGGACCATTTTGTCGGATATTCTGACTGTGTGTGGGCTCCATCGGACTGTTTCCATCGGAATATCTGACGGACCAAATTTTCCCACAAAATTCTCTGATCGGACATACTCCGATCATGTGTAGCCTACTCCGACGGACATGCATGCTCAGATCAAATTCCTAGACCAAAGCTATTGGCTACTAGCCTGAACGTAGTCCCGTCGTAACGAAATAACGTCATCACATTATTTACAATCGGATTTTCCGACAACTTTGTCCGACCGTGAGTATGCAACATCACTTCCGGACCTCTTCCGGAATTAATCCGTCGGAATTACTCCAACAGATATAGTTTCGGAATCTCCGACCGTGTGTACAAGGGCTAACAGTTGTAAGCATATTTGCTGCTGAGTAAACAGCTATAGAACTATGCTACCTAAGAAAGAAGTATTATCAAGGCTATCCCATTTCAAAGTTTCAATGGTTATCCTAAAGCAAAAAAAGTAGCAAAAAGCTTAATAAAATACAAGGGAAGATTACAGAATGAGGCAAAGACATACAGAACAACACATAATGATACCATGTCCAGAGGAGATATGTAAGGTCCTTTTTTCTTCAAACATCTCTTAATACAGAAACTACCCCCCCCCCCCCCCAAAAAAAAAACTGTAGAAAGTTACTAATAGGGGATACATACAGTTGTAAATTACAAAAAAAACAAAACAAAACATGGAGATACCCTGCTCAAGCAAGTTTACAATATAGAGTCATACGTCCTTGACTAAAGTTTGGTTTCCACCAAAACACTTGTTGATCTCATTCCATGGTACAGAGTCAATAGATTAAAATGACTGTCGGCAATAGCAATGCAACCCTGGTATGTGTTTTTTTCTTTTTCACTTTACAGCCTTGTCTACTTGGCAATATACTACATGGTAAATAGTAGAGTATTTTTTTGAAGGACTAAAAAAAAAAAACATCATGATTCTGCTCCATGACACTGGAATCTGTATTGGATTGTTCTCTACACATCAATATATTTCTTCTTCCTGTTGAAATAGTTTATGGCTAAGAACTCTAAGCAACCAAAACCTGTCTTTATAAATCTTGGGAAAACCATTTATAATGGAAATTATAGGAATCCTGATTGCATAATTGCCTGTAAACAGCCCTGCAAGTATACGTCACAATGCAGACGGATCACCAAACAAAATTTACAGCCTTCTGTATCCTTTCCGTTTTTTTGTGCAGCTGAAACCTCCCAGAGCATATAGTTGTAAATTACAAAAAACAAAACTTGAAGATAGAACCCAGCTCAAGCAAGTTTATAATATAGGGTCATACGTCAGGAAGAAATACAAAAGAAACTGAATAAACTGTGCTTGTACTGAATGTGGAGAAGGAGGCAGAGATGTATCAGTTACTATAAACCAAAAATCTGCCTATTATTCCCTGACTATTATTCTCTGACTATTATTTCCTGACTATTATTTTTAGCTATGTATGAATAAAAGTTATATTTTAGGGTTTAGTGGGTTCTGCACATGGAGAGATTGACACACATCTATCACATTGGGTTATCAGTCATATATTAGTTACTAGACAGAATATATTAGGACAAACTGTATGCTTACAATGGAGGTATAAGCGTAAAGGTACTGTACATTTGAAGGTTTCAAGGGTTGGAGAGAGATGTGGAGAATGGAAGGAATTGATGAGAAGGAGAGAGGCATGTAACAAGCCTTTGGGGGCAAGTATGCAGGGAAGTAATTAGAATGGATTATAAAAGGAACATAAAAGGTTGATGAGTTGGGGAATTTGAATGATTCCAGTCTGTTTTGGTAAATCACATGGGGAGATACCAGGCTAGAAAGAATAATGACTATGCCCACCTGCAACAAAAATGACAGGTCAGGCATTATTCTCTTAGGCCGGATGCAGGTACAAGCACACTACAGGGAGGCTGTAAACACTATTGGGTTATAGCAGTGTCAGGTTTGGTCTGTTTTAGTGGCCTGTATACATACTTTTTAAGTAGAGGGTTAGGTGCTCTTGTGAGAAAGCTTTAGTTTGAAAGTGATGTTACACTTTAAACAAGTGAGAGGGCATAAACAAATACAGCCGATAGTTGAAAACATGAGATGCCACAATCGTGGGTATAACTAGCAAAGAGAAGGGCTTTGAAGAACAGACCAAGGCCAAATAGTGAAAATCATGGAAATGAAAGTTACTGACCGTTTACCCAAAAAGAAAGGAGAAAAAGCTAGAATGTGCAAGACCTCTGTTGAATAGAAATGGTCAGGAATAATAAATTGTGGTCAACAGTGTCTGAAGCTTTCTTCATCCTTGACTAAACTTTTGTTTCCACCAAAACACTTCAATGATTATCATCTTTAAAATGATCCCTATCCATGGTACAAAGTCAATAGATTCAAACAACTTGCAGCAATAGCAATGCAACCTTGGTATGTGTTTGTTTTCTTTTTTCATTTTACAGCCTTGCCTACTTGACAACATACTACATGGTAAAAAGTAGAGTATTTCTTTAGGAACTAAGAATAAATACATAATGATTCTGCTCCATGACACTAGAATCTGTATTGGACTGTTATTAATTTTATTCTTCTTCCTGTTGAAATGGTTTATGGCAGATAAATGTAAGCAACAAAATCCTGTTGTTATAAATCTGATGAAAACCATTTATATGGTCACAGATAATGGATAAGTGGATAGATAATGATTGCATAATTGCTTGTAAACATCCCTGCAAGTTTACATCACATTTTAGATGGATCTCCAGACTAAAAAAATGTACAGCCTTCTGAATCCTTTCCATTTTTTGTGCAGCTGATACCTCCCACAACTTTAATGCACAAAGGCTTTACCCTTGTTTTTCAATTAAGACAAAACTATTTACAAAGAATGCACCATTTTTGAAGCTCAGTGTAGCTGTTTCAAGTTGCATATTCTTAATCAGAAATCTTGATTACTCTGTTCATGGTTAAGAGTTTAAAGGACACACCCAAGCAAGGAATTCAGTGGGATTTACATGTATGCATATACCGTATATAAAAATGGTTTTGTCAGTGGGCCCAAAATAGCAATATTACATTTTAGCACATTCCAGTTTATTGACATTTTACTAGTATTAAATGTTAAAAGAACTAATGAAAATACACACATCTTATATGCATTATTATTTTGTGCCAAAGACACACTTTGATCCCTATGTACACGAGTCTTAATGATATTTGGTCAAGAGCAGTTGTTGGACATCCGTCCATATAAGCCTTCCCACTCCCAACAATCCTCATTTTTTTTTCTAGCATCCTTAGGTTATTGGCTACCTCTCCCTACTGAGATCAGGTTTTTGGCTTATAATTATGATTTCTACTTCAAAATTTGAGAAGACTACCCACTGTTCTTCACACAGAAAAGTCCAACTAGCTGTATCTACAGACACTTCAGCTAATTCCTGCAGCTTTTAGATCAGCGACCTTGGGAAACCATACCCAGACCCTGTTTTATGGAAGGTACAGGGCCAGGCTGTAATGATGGTTCTGGCATTGGACTCTGCGGTTCATTTACCCATGCTACAGTAATACAATGAGGTGCAGTTATCCTCAGACTGCTCCAAAAGTCCAGGGCAGTGACAATTTGCATCTGTGTGACCCAAGAAGAATATGTGTGTCCAGAGTTTGTAGTGGAATCAGTCGTTCTCAGTGTTTGGTGTTAGGGGCCACTAGGTCTGCAGGAGCATAGGGATAAGAACCTGGTAGTGAAACTGGGAAATTGTTTGTTGCACTAGGCATGCTGGCTTTATGCTGGAGAAAAGTTCAGTGCTTGGATGAGGAAGTGGCATTCCAGGAGATGTATAAAAAGATGTGGTTGTAAAACTAGATGCTCTAAACCCTGGATATTGGGAAAACCATTGTGATGAGAGCTGTATCCATGGCTTCTCGGGGCATTGTCTCAGAGAAAGCATTTACTTTGGAAAGTCATGGTGCAGTTCATTTTTTGGAGTTCAAGACTCAGCTGTGTGAAACTCCCTGTAGTAAGATACAAGTTTCAAGTGCTAAGTGTCAGGGTTGAGTTCAACTGCTGGTGGCACTGTGATGCTCTGGGCTGATTGGTGCAGTTCCAGTGTCCCCCAGCAGGTGTCTCCCAGAAGCCAGCAGGTTCTAATCAGCCACAAGGGGTTGTAAACCCTCAAGGTGTAAAACCTTCTGTAGTGCGGCAGCAACCCAAAGCCCCCCTTTTACGTACTTGCATCCGATCTTTCCAGCGTCAGGAAAGAGCACAGCAGCTCCAGCTGCTGTCTCGGGTACTCATTGGGTAGATTGATAATCAAATCCAGTGACACAGGAGCCAGGGTGTGGGGCCGAGTCCTGCTGTTTATGTCAATGGACGAAGCAGCATGACTCGGGAGTGTGTCGCATGAGTGCCCCATGGAATGTGGCTCTCTGTGGGGGTACTCAAGAAGAGTTGGTGCCAGGAGCACCGCTGAAGGACCCCAGAAGAGTAGGATCATGGCCACTCTGTGCAAAACCCTTGTACAGAGAAGGTAAGTATAACATGTTTGTTATTAAAAAAAAACCTTTACAACCCCTTTAAGGTTACTCCTCCTTTTCCCAAGTGTGTCACGATTTTGCCAGATTTTTGTGCTTCCTGTTATCCTGAGCTATCCTGCACCCTACCTTACTGCGTTGCTTCTGCTTGCTGCTCTTTTACCCAGTCTTGATCCCCTCTACCTTGCATCCCTGCATCCTTATCCTTCATATTGTATTTGTTTTGTATTTAGTCAGTAGTTAGGTTTATTAGTTATTCTTGTTCTTGTTTATTGGGGTTTGTTCTTGTTTGCTGGGGTCTGTTCTTGTTTGCTGGGGTTTGTTTATGTTCACTATTTGTTGGTGTGTGTTTGTGTATTTCCATTATAAATAAATATCACGTTAAGGATATCTATATTGTTTGGTCTCAGTTTCCGTGTGTAGCTACATATGTCTGGTCTCCCTAGCTGCTGCTGACTCCTGACACTGAGAGACTGAGCAGCCATTACACAAAGTTTACGTTTTTGGGTTGACATGGTTTAACAGGAAGTGTCTTGTGTTCATCCTGTGTAAGATTTATATATCTGTAATAGCCTAGAATGCAGTTTTGGAAACAATAGCAAGTATTAAGCCTTGTTCACATGTGGCATGGTGTGGAAATGAAATGCATTTAAAACTAAATTGGCATGGGGGTTGTGCTAATGTTTTTTTTTTTTTTTTTTTTTTTTAACATGATAAAAGACATCCATTAACCAGCTTTCTGTTAATCTAAATTCTGTTAACTCCTAAAAGATTATAACACTTCCATGCTTAAGCTGTCATCACATTTACTTGCAGAACTTTTCTAAAAGAGCACTAAAAAGACAACAATTGAGCAAGACTAGAGGTTGAATGTAATAAATGGCAGTGGGTTAGCTAATGTCCAGCTTTATACTAAAATAATACATTTGACTTCTGCGTGGAGGTCAAACAACAAAGGAGGGTCTACAACTATAAGGACATGTTTTTGTGGTAAGAGACTAATTTCCATATTATGGTTTTATGGTGTCAGACATCATACAATGCTTGGGTGATGACTTCCTTTTGCAAAATTGCCCCCTTTTGTAATCAGATGAAGTTTTGCTAGACAAATTGTGGCTACAAATTGTGCACATGTATGTTAGCAGTCATCACCTTATAATATTGCTCTAGGTGTTTTTTTTTTTTTTTTTAAGAGCTCTGTTTTTTCTCAATGACAACAGAAATGATTGCTTGTTTCAATGCTGGCATGTTGAGGAAAACTGTGTTTGGGGCAGACATGGGGAACCCACAACCCTTCAGTAGCTGGGGACCATAACAAACATGATGGCACTTTTATTTCCCTGGAAATTGCTTCCCCAAACATTTCTTTTTAATCATTTGTATGTGTAGCTCTGCGCAGTTGTTACGTGTTTTTATGTAACTGAGATGCCAAATTCTTAAGGTTATGAATCATTATCACAACTTTCTTGCTTGGTTTTAAACATTTGTTTCCATATAGTTATTCGTGGGGATGAGTATGTTTAGCAGACCAGGACATAGAGTACATGGGATTGACTTACTAAGAGCAAATAAACAGTTTTGAAACAATTTTTTACTGTTCAAGGTAATTTTCTCTTAGCTTAGGCAAAAGGGTGAAGCTTCTATGTCTTCCATCATCCAGTCATGTGCCAGCAAAAATACCTTTCTCCCCCCTTGGACATGATTGGGTATTATTTCCAAAGTACATTTTTTCCACATTCAAGAAAAGGGACAATTCCCTTTCAATTTGAACCACCTATTTGCCTTTAGTAAATCAATCATCCATGTGTTTTAGGGTTTTTTCATGGTGTTGTTTGTCCATCTGTGAAATATAATTCTGCCAGGTTGTCCACTGTACAGTACAGTGTTTAAAAGAACAATGCCAAGAAATAAAACAATAACATACATTAATAGCCTGCATGCCAATCCTCCCCTTTTAGAAAGGAATCTTCCTCTCAAGGGCTCAAGCTTTTTTTGTTCCTGCAAATACTCATAAAATAAGCAAACAAGAGATCAGCAGCTTAGCACATTGACTTTGTTGGACAGGTCTAATTAATTGCTGGCCAAGCTTAGATACTTTAAGAACCCTTGTGTTGTGATTGGATGTAGCGAATTACAGTAACTACAAAATTCCCTCTATTAAACCCTTTTATAGGATTTTTAAAAATAAAACATATATAAAATGTAGTATTATTCTTTTGCAGAAAACTTGACAATGGGAATCTGAAATCCCTCCATCGATGCAACATCCATATTCAGCAGAACAAAAATGCAAAGACGTTAACTATAGCTAATCGTAATTCTTCAGGGATTTTAATGAATAAAGCATTTGTAAAGGTTCAGATTAAAACAAAAAAAAAATAACATGTCATACTTTACCTGCTGTGTGCAATGGTTTTGCACAGAACAGCTCCAGTCATCCACTTCTTGGTTTCCCTGCTGATGCTCTTGCAAAAAACTTTCAGACTTTTGAACCACTTTAATGTAAACCTGTACTGAGAGAAGTAAATGGGCTTCTATTGCTGACGTCTCCTAAAAATGCTAGTTGCCTGGCTGACATGTTCATCCTGTAACTTCATTACTTTTTGAGCTACAAACCTAGAACACATATGCAAAATAGGACGTTCTGACTTCACTCTGACTTTGTGACATGCTTTTTTTTACAGAGGGTTAGAAAAAACAAGCTGCAAAGCCACTACCAGCACCAGGAAACCAGGTGTCTGTAAAAACATGCTTTTAGTAGCGTTTTCCATTGGCGTTAATGCACATTTAGCCACGCTAGCTTTTAGAAGTGTTTCTCTGCCTCTAATTTAATATCAGTGGTTCCCTATGAGAGCCCATTGATTTGAATAGAAGTCATACCAGAGGATCCGACTTGTGATGCGGCTTGTGCGCTGAGGATCTTGAAGGGGTTCCAATGCCAAAATGAAATAAAAAACTGTCATGGGGTTCCCCCCCAAGAACATACCAGGAGCTTATCAGAGCAGGAACTTGGCAGGTCAGGAAAGGGGTGGGATGAGCAAGAGCGCCCTCCCCCCCAGGACCATAAGAGGCCACATGCCCTCAACATGGGCGGGTGAATTAGGAGACAATTGTATTTATTAAAATATTATGAAGTTCTCATAGCAAGAAGGAGGTAGAGAGAAGAGAAGAGCAGAGCTGTGGTGGTAGTAAGAAGGTAAATGGTGTGTTGCCCTCAGGGGTGGGGCATAGTTATGTCATATTTAGTATAGCAAAGTGAGACAGATATAACTGAGGTAAGAATAGGTGTAGTGCATCAAAGGATTCCAGAATAAAATAATATAATTAATCATACTCCCCCCATTCTTATTTTCTGAGAAGAGAAACCCTATCTTCTTTCTACATGTGATTGTTTGGTTGACAGCTAAAGTACAGTCATTAGCATATATATTTTTTTCTTAAGTTTTACAGTACATTAGCAGTACATAGGAAATTTGTAAATTATTATGTGGAGCAAGCTATAACTGGGCCAAATAACCTTGACCAAAAATCATATAGTATAGCAACAAGCCTACTATAAGCCTACTATATCTAGAACTCTCTTTACACTTTACCACTTTGTTATAACACTTTACCAAATTGTTATAACTTTACTTATTTAGTTTCAGTTTTCTTTTATCTCTTTATGGCTAAATACAGCAAGAGAACTGTAGGGAGGTGGAGGTGTAGTTGATACAAGCGTTGTTTGGTGGTCATTTCAATGGAAAAGTAGTCTTACTTATATAGCGGAGCATGCTTCCCCCATTAGCACTTTTTATCATGTTTTACTAAAATAATTACATAATACACAGGGTGCAGATTTAAAAAAAAAAATGGTTTTATTATTACTGTGTGCTTAAGAATAATGTTCAAATACAGCCCTTACTGGCTGAAAAAATATCAGATAATTGGATACTGGAAAGATTATTTAATTAATGTAAAAAATAACAAAATAACACTGAAGCTATACTATGTAAACTGTAAGATGTTAGCACTTTAATCTTTTTTTATCCAGGGAACGACTGGGGGTAGTAGTGCACTAAAACACTGATGGTGTGAATGAATTTACTGTGTACTAATGAAAGTCAACCCCTGTATTGAAATTACAGGTTGCTATTAATTATTAACAGTAATATGGGGATTACTTTTGTATCTCCATAATACTTTACAGACTTTTTCAATAGAAGTCTTAAAGTGCAGTAAACCCCCCCCCCCCCAAAACAGCACAAGGGACCCCTTGTTCTCATACCACTTCTGTTAGGTGAAATCCTCCTCCATCAACACCCCCCTACACCTCCACCACCATAACTGTGCCACCATTAGGGTGGCACAGTTGTGTAGTGGTTAGCACTTTCACCTAGCAGTAAGAAGGGTCACTGCCTCAAACCCCAACCATGACACCACCTGCTTGGAGTTTGCATGTTCTCCCTGTGCCATCGTGGGTTTCCCCCAGGTACTCCAGTTTCCCCCCATACTCCAAAGACATGCAGGTAGGCCAATTGGCTTCTGTACAAAATTTGCCCTAGTATGTAAATGGGGACCTTGGATTATGGACTCCTTGAGGGTAGGGAGCGATGTGAGGATGTGAGTGTGCAATGTACAGGGATAGGGGCAATTGTAGACACTCACTCAGGTTGAACTGGATGGACTGCTGTCTGTATTTAACCTTACTACTAAGTATTAACCTTAACCTAACTATATAATCTTCTGGTGCAGAGGGGCTTAATAGAACTGTGGAGGCAATAACAGGCACCTAACAAGAGTGCCCAACCCTAACCGCCCTTTCTGCCCAGCACCTCCCTTCACAGAAGCCATACTATGACTTCTTTGAATTAAAAAGGATTTATAAATGAAGATGGTGGACCTCTCAATCTTTCACCAGTCCTGTTTATAGATAGTTTTTCTGTTCAATCATTTTTATTGCATTTTCAATTAAGTACGAAAAACAATATAAATTAGCAATATCAAACACAGTAATCAACTGCCATCATAGTCAGTGTATATAAGAATAGTGACATTGAACGGTGTGGTAATCAAAGTCCCATAACATGTCTAGCAATAATTATAGAAAACAATACCGACATGGTCAACAACTAAGGCTGGGTTCAGCTAACAGAAGAGACGTCAGTACAATGCTGAGTATACAGTACACATCCTGCTGAGTATAAGTACCGAGTGTAAGTACTGTCCCTTGTGCTGTATTTAGGTTTTAATGTGGTAAATGCAGTGAAATTTCAATTTGCAAGGAAAACCCAATCACATGCAAAGAAAAGAAAATAAACAGTATTTTTGCTTACACACAGTTGGGTAGTGGAAATCAGCAGAGAAAAATCTATTTTGAAAAGTGAAAATTATTTTGCAAAGTAGACAGACTGTTTGCCTTTAATAAATGAATCCCGTTGTGTTAATAGAGTGACCAGGGCATAATTCAGGACCGCAGACATTGCATACTCAAGGTGACCAAATGGAACAAGATAAGCAATGAATGCTCTACAATTACTTTGCCGTCCTGACCTAAAATATCACATTTGCCAGGAAAAAAAGAAGTTGCTCTTTAAACAGACATGTTTCATATTTATAAAAGAGCAGCTGTCGACTGTTATTTGTGCAATCCAAGACAGTGTTCTCCATGTAGCACCCTACCAGAAGGTGTGTTACAGTTTGTCTTGGCACACAAAGGGCCCGAAACACAATGAACACTTTATAGAAAGAAGAGAACATAAAGGTAACTTCATCTGGGGGCAATCTCAGCTGGCTGATTAATGGAAGTCAAATGGAAGAAATACCTTTTCAATGCTAGAGAAGCATTATGTGCTCATTTGGAAAAAATTCCTTGCATTCACTTGAAATCACTGGTTATCTTCTCATTGACATTGTGACGTGAGCTGCACAGCCTGTCCTTTGAGAGTTGTTATGGGCTTTGTACTAGGCATTCACAGTATGCATAAAAATAAACACAGCAAAGTCAGCTGTGCGTTGCCTTAGCTCACTGGGAGCACTAAAGGCTTCAGTAAGTGTCCTCATACAGGATTCCTCACTGTACAAACACTGATGGGAGATTGGGTAAATGCCTCTCTTTACTTTAGCTGACAGGAATGTGGGAAGTTTTCTTCAACCATATGCATTACGTACCATAATTAGATGGCAAGCCTTTGGACAGGGATTAATTGTACCATTTTCTGTCAAGGAAGGAAGTATTATTAGTTAGTTACAATCCTACAAAGAATTCTAGAGCCTTGCCAATTTAAGAAACAGTTTCCCTATCTGTCAGCATTGCTTGTGGAAGATTCCGGAGCAGTGCCCAACTTCAATCCTCAGCCAGATTGGTGTGACAGTTACTCTCCGGTCATGCGCTTGCTGCTTATGTTTCCATATTTTCCACAATGAGAGATGTTTATCACTGGATGAAATGCACTTATTGTCTTTGGCCCCCTATTCTCTTTATGCTATTTTGCCCCCCCAGAGAGATGGATTACACATGTTACATAGTTTTGGCTCTGCACCAAGCGTACTTATCCTTTTTTTTTTCTTTATTTGTTTATTAAGACTTGATGAAAGGTTACTGTTTTCATATTAATGGACTAGACTGTGTTGTGTGCTATGGCACCGATTTGACGTTTGGGATGGATAAGTAACAGCCTATTATGTCAAGAGGATATTTGTAGCTATGTGACATTGGTATAGTCAGGAGAAATGTTTATAGCTTGTATTCCAAATGTTAACCCTTCTTTGCATGATTTAACATTGTTCACATAATTTGTTATGCTTTTAACAGTAATAACTTATACGTAAACGTAAAGATGTACTCAAATCCACGGTACTACTCCAATCCCTTAACTTTCACAGTCCATCCAGGTGCTGACTTCTGTACCCAATATAAGAATATAAGAAGAGGAGAGTCAAACGCCATAATCAGCTCATCTTGAAGCTTTATTTTGTTAAAAGTAATATAGCTGCATACATGTAGTCTCCGTCCAAAACAAACTGCACTCCCTAAATGTGTTTCACCCCAATGGGGTTGCTCATTAGGATAGAGTAGATCTACTCTACTACTCTATCTTAGTGAGGTTTACTATCATACTCTATCCTAGTGAGGAAGCCCATCTGGTGATTTGCATTTAGGGAGTGTCGTTTTTTGGGTGGAGACTACATGTATGCAGCTATTTTACTGTTAACAGAATAAAGCATTAAGATGGTCCGATTACTGAGTGTGACTCTCATCATCGTATAAACTTATACATAGTGCCTGCAATCATTGCAGCTTCTCTTCAGTGCAACTGAACACAGAATTTCTCATTAGAAGATATAAATCAATGTCAACAGGATGGCACATATACTGTAAGTTCACATGGGAACAGTTCCATTTACTGCATTTGCCTTATTTACTGGCTGTAGTTACTTAGGTGCAAGGAGCATTCTGAAAGCACTCAATAAAATACTGGCAGCATTGGTTATCATAGACATGAAAGACTAGACATACAATGGCAGCCAGGTATATCTGTGAAGCTTTTCAATGATGCAGGCCATATATATACTATATATATATATATATATATATATATATATATATATATATATATATATATATATATATATATATATATATATATATAAACAGTATCCCACAAAAGTGAGTACACCCTTCATATTTTTGTAAATATTTTATTCTATCTTTTCATGTGACAACACTGAAGAAACTACACTTTGCTACAATGTAAAGTAGTGAGTGTACAGCTTGTATAACAGTGTAAAATTGCTGTCCCCTCAAAGTAACTCAGCACACAGCCATTCATGTCTAAAACACTAGCAAAAAAAGTGAGTACACCCATAAGTGAAAATGGCCAAATTGGGCCCAAAGTGTCAAAATGCTCAATAGGGTTTAGGTTTGGAGACATGCTTGGCCAGTCCATCACCTTTACCCTCAGCTTCTTTAGCAAGGCAGTGGTCATCTTGGAAGTGTGTTTGGGGTCATTATTATGTTGGAATACTGCCCTGCGGCCCAGTCTGAATGGAGGGGATCATGCTCTGCTTCACTATGTCAAATTACATGTTGGCATTCATGGTTCCCTCAATGAACTGTAGCTTCCCAGTGGTGGCAGCACTCATGCAGCCCCAGACCATGACACTCCCACCACCATGCTTGACTAGGCAAGACACACTTGTCTTTGCACTCCTCACCTGGTTGCAGCGACACACGCTTGACACAATCTGAACCAAATACGTTTACCTTGGTTTCATCAGACCACAGGACATGGTTCCAGTAATCCATGTCCTTAGTCTGCTTGTCTTTAGAAAACAGTTTTCAGGCTTTCTTATGCATTATCTATAGAAGAGGCTTCCTTCTGGGACAACAGCCATGCAGACCAGTTTGATGCAGTGTGCAGTGTATGGTCTGAGCACTGACAGGCTGACCCCCCACCCCTTCAACCTCTGCAGCAATGCTGGCAGCACTCATACGTCTATTTCCCAAAGACAACCTCTGTATATGACGCTGAGCATGTGCACTCAACGTCGTTGGTTGAGCATGGCAAGGCCTGTTCTGAGTGGAGCCTGTCCTGTTAAACAGCTGTATGGTCTTGGCCACCATGCTGCAGCTCAGTTCAGGTTCTTGCCAATCTTCTTATAGCCTAGGCCATCTTTATACCGGGCAACAATTCTTTTTTTCAGATCCTCAGAGTTTTTTTTGCAATAAGGTGCCATGTTGATCTTCCAGTGACCAGTATGAGAGAGTGAGAGCGATAACATCAAATTTAACACACCTGCTCCCCATTCATACCTGAGACCTTGTAAGACTAATGAGTCACATGACATCGGGTAGGGAAAGTGGCTAATTGGGCCCAATTTGGACATATTCACTTAGGGGTGTACTCACTTTTGTTGTCAGTGGTTTAGACATTAATGGCTGTGTGTTGAGTTATTTTGAGGGGACGGCAAATTTACACTGTTATACAAGCTGTACACTCACTACTTTACATTGTAGCAAAGTGTTATTTCTTCAGTGTTGTCACATGAAAAGATAGAATAATATATATATATATATATATATATATATATATTTGTTCTGCAATGTTTAAGATGATTGCTACTCACCCAAGTAGCTTCCTTAGCTTCCATAAATATCAGGAACATACTCCAGCATTTTGTAGCCACATGGGTATCTAGATCACCTTACTCTAATTACCTTGACATATTCCATGGTTATTGAAATAATGTAACTGAGTTATGGCTATAAATATTGGGATATGTTCTCAACACTCATTAGAACTTAGGAAGCTACTTGAATGTCTTCAAAAATAGAAAACAAGTCCAGATGAATAAGATTAACTACCAAAAGATATAACAGCAGCCAGGAATATGTTGCCATAAGTGCCAAGAATGTGTTGTTATGAGTGCAATATCTCCCAGGTAGGTGCAACTGTACTCGCCATAGGAAGTGTGTACCGGGTCATATTATTAATTGATTTGATTAATTTGGAAAAATGTATGAAATTGAAAAAATTGGTCTAAGCACTAACAGCCTATTATGGCTATATTTGGTGTCACAGAGACTACATTTATGCCCATCCTCTAATGACTTGAGAAATTGCTGGGCTCCTCATGTAATTGTCCTGATTTGTACAAGCTTGTTTGCACTTAGTGATTCATCGAGTAGGAAAGTCAGGATCAGGATGACATGGAACATGCACTTGGAAAATAAGTCAACAATGACATCTTCCATATTTCCTTCCTGGCAGATTCTTTTGAAACAGTGTGTACATGGTCCTAAGTAAGTGGGCTTTGATTCTTAATTTCAAACTAGCCCAAGCCTAATCTAAACCTAATCTGTTTGTTTTATATATGTCCACTAATGTAATCTTTGCCCAAAGCTCTCCAGTTTGTTTTATAAATACGGTCAATTTGTACAGTGGAGATTTAGAAGGAAATGTTCTAAATTAGGCTGGGGAAATATATAAAGATAGAATCTCTTTATAGTGTGCATAGTATACAAGACCTTTAAATATGGCCTCTACTTACATGTCAACTCATATAGTTTATAAAGCTAGTAATAGCTGTCAAAAAACAGAAGTGTTGACATGGCTGCTTCCTGGAAGGAATTTGCTAGCAGCAATGTGCCTGTATATTCTTCCTATCTAACAGTCTCACGTTTTGTTACATTTCTAACTTCTGATGACTTCCTAGAGGCTGACACCTGTGATAGACAAAAAGAACAGCACATTCAAATATGGAATCAATGAACTAAGCTTAAAGCAATATTAACCGCTACAGCCCCAGAAGATTTGGCTGCTGAATGACCAGGCCATTTTTTGCGATTCGGCACTGCGACGCTTTAACCGACAATTGTGTGGTCCTGCGATGTTGCACCCAAACAAACTGACATTCCTTTTCCCCATAAATAGAGCTTTCTTTTGGTGGTATTTGATCACCCCTGCTATTTTTATTTTTTGCGCTATAAACAAAAAAAGTGTCAATTTTGAAAACAAAACAATATTTTGTACTTTTTGATATAATAAATATCCTCATTTTTTTTTTAAAAAGCACATTTTTTTTCAGTTTAGGCTGATATGTATTTTTCTACATATTTTTGGTAAAAAAAATTGCAATAAGTGTATATTGATTGGTTTGCATAAAAATTATAGTGTCTACAAAATAGAGGATAGATTTATAGCATTTTTATTATTATTATTTTTTTTACTAGTAATAGCGGCGATCTGTGATTTTTATTGGGACTGCAACATTATGGCAGACACATCAGACACTTTTGACAAATTTTTGGGACCATTGGCATTCATACAGCGATCAGTGTTATAAAAATGCACCGATTACTGTAAAAATGTCACTGGCAGGGAAGGGGTTAACACTAGGGGCCGGTCAACGGGTTAAATGTGTTCCCTAGTGTGTGTTCCAAGTGTAGGGGGAGGGGACTGTCTAGGGGTGATGACAGATCGCTGTCCATACTTTGTATGAACAGACGATCTGTCTCTTCTCTCCTCAGAGAACCGGGATCTGTCTGTTTACACACACAGTTTCTGTTTCTCGCGGTGTCACGAGCGATCGAGGGGGCCCAGCGGTCATCGCGCCCAGCGGGCACTCGCATCGGCTCGGGGGGCGAGCGGTGGACGCAAGCGCATACGCGCCCCTAGTGGCCACAGGATGACGCAACGTAACATAAGGTCGTTTCGCCCAGCCATGCCATTCTGCCATAGTAAAACTGCGGCGGCTGGTCGGCAAGTGGTTAAACCCAAAAGCAAACATTTATTATATTGCAGCTTACCAATTCTTAGATGTGATGGCTGCATTAGTTTCCTTGTTTTTGGTTTTCTTTCTTCTTTTTCCTACCAGAAAGTTTGCTGTTTTCTCACAAGCTCAAGCTCTCCAGCTGAATGTATCCGTTTACATGGATGAGACAAACCACTTAACACTGGCAGGGGTGATTAAAATGATCATTATTTTTAATTGATACAAACCTTGATCCCAAAAGCAGAGAAAAAACAAAGAAACTGTATGCTGTTTATAAAGTGTTAGCTGGAGTTTGGCTTCAATTTGTTTGTGTATCTAAATCTACTAATACATTTAACACTACCCTACCCCCTGACTGACAATGCTTCTGTCTGCTGTGCTTCATGTGCTTTATTCCTCCAGAGTTGTATCTCACTATTAAAGAGGAAGTAAACTCCATTTTTTTTTCTTTCCTGCAAAGTAAAGGCATAATGTGCTAGTATGCACCGCATACTACCACATTATGTGACACTTACCTGCAAACAAAGTCGTCCCCACTGCAGTCCACATCCATCTTCACCCATCTTCCTTCTGGGGCCGCATGCGAGAGCCACCGGTCACGGTACTGACTTCTGTAGAAATGGCACGGGTGACCATTCCTTCAGAGCGCATGCGCCGATGACATCACCGGCACAGTATACAGTAAATATCTCCTAAACGGCGTACATTTAGGAGATATTTACAGTACCTATAGGTAAGCCTTATTCTAGGCTTACCTATAGGTACAAATAATACATGGAAGGTTTACAACCTCTTTAATACAGGAAGCATGTTACTGGCCAGATCACCAGATGAAAACATAGAAAAAAAAAACAAACAAAAGGAAACTGATGAAGCCAGCACATCTAATGATTGGTAAACTGCAATTTAATACATTTTTAATCTTAAGTTTAATGCTGCTTTAATAACTAGAGCTAAAAATAGAGCACAGCAAACTATATTTAGTGTCTGTGTAGCAAAATAAAGGAATAATATAAAGAACAAGTTAGAATTAGAGTTTGGAAGCGTGCTCTGCTTCCTGTGAGTAAGTCGGGGAGAAGCTGTATGGGTATTTACTAAAACTGGAGAGTGCAAAATCTGGTGCATAGAAACCAATCATCTTCCAGGTTTTATTGTCAAAGCTTAATTGAACTACCTGAAGTTAGAAGCTGATTGGTTGCCATGCACAGCTGTACCAGACTGTACACTCTCCAATTTTAGTAAATCAAGTGTCAGAGCTCAGCGCATGTTTATTTGAGTGGCTTCTGGTTGCTAATAGCAATTGGAGATTAGACATTTGAATAGCAATGGAATATCGTTGTCGGCCTGGCACTAGAACTAGTGTCAGCGTAAGGGAAATGGCAGGACCACCAGTTAAAGTGTTAATAAATCCAAAAGTTTAATATATTGCAGCATAACAATCCTTAGATGTGGTGGCTCCATTCATTTTTTTTGTTTAGATTTTTTTCCCCTCTGTTTCCATCTGGTAACCTGGGCCAAAAACAAGCTCCCTGCCTTAAAGAGGTTGTAAACCCTATAAAAAAAACAAAAAAAAAAACAAACCTGTAAGACAAGGGTAAAATAAGCTAGTATGCATCACATACTAGCTCATTATGAAATACTTACCTTAGATCGAAGCCCTCCAGCGGCGCCCGCATACCACTGAGACAGCTGACATCTTCCCCAGTGTTTCCTCTAAGTTCGCAGGCTCCGGCACTGTTATTGGCCAGCGCCGCAATTACATCACTCCCACGAATGCACGCGGAAGCCGCCGGTCACGGCACAGGGCCCTGAAGAAATGGTATGGGCAGCCGTTTCTTCAGAGCGCATATGACATTGGCGGCAGTGTACATCTCCTAAACGGTGCAAGTTTAGGAGATATTTACAGTACCTACAGGTAGGCCTTATTATAGGCTTACCTGTAGGTAAAATTAAAAAGGAAGACTTTACTTTTAAGTGGAGTTCCAGCCTGTAAAAAAGAACAAATAATAAAAGTCATCAGCTACAAATACTGCTGCTGACTTTTAATATAAGGACACTTACCTGTCCAGGTATCCCGCAATGTCAGCACCTCTAGCTGATTCGTTCACTAAGGGAAACAGGAACTGAAGCCTTTCTGAATGTTCCTGCTATCTTCTGGGACCTGTGTGTCTTCCAGAGAGCAGCAAGGGGGGAAGGAGGAGGGGTCAGAAATGTAGTAGATTGCCGCGATAGTTGTATGGTGATCTTACTCAAAAGTGGGAGCAGGTACCTGGTTTTGACGGGGGGGGGGGTGCAAACAAGCGCAGCTTCCCCTTTTGGGTGGAGCTCCGCTTTAAGGTGCCTGTACTCTGGATGAAGGAGCAACAGAAACACCTGTAAACAGCAGCATTCTTAACCACCTCAATACAGTGCACTTACACCCCCTTCCTGTCCAGACCAATTTTCAGGATTTCAGCGCTCTCACAGTTTGAATGACAATTACTCAGTCATGCAACACTGTGCTCATATGAAACTTGTGTCCTTTTTTCCACACAAATAGAGCTTTCTTTTAGTGGTATTTAATCACTAGTGTTTTTTTTATTTTTTGTGCTATAAATTAAAAAAAACATAAATTTTATGAAAAAAATGCCTTTTTCTTTGTTTCTGTCATAAAATGTTGCTAATTAGTAATTTTTCTTCATAAATTTTGGCCAAAATTTATACTGCTACATATATCTTTGGTAAAAATAACCCACATTAGTGTATATTATTTGGTCTTTGTGAAAGTTATAGAGTCTACAAACTATGGTGCCAATCGCTAAAAATTGATCACATCTGATCAGGCCTTCAGTACATCAGGTGTATCTCATTTCTTGACACTAACAAGTCAGGAAAGTACAAATACCCACCAAATGACCCCTTTTTAGAAAGTAGACATTCAAAGGTAATAAGTAAGTAGCATGATGAGTTTTTTTAAGTTGTCATTTTTTCCCACAATTCTTCGCAATATTAAGTTTTTTTTTTTACAAAATTGTCATATTATCAGGTTATTTCTCACACACAGCATATGCATACAACAAATTACACCCCAAAATACATTCTGCTACTCTTCCCGAGTACGGTGATACTACATGTGTGAGACTTTTACACAGCCTGGCCAAACACAGCGCACCAACATTGAAGTAGCACCTTCAGGCGTTCTACAAGCAAAAATGACACATCGCATTTCACAACCACCTATTACACTTTTGAAGGCTCTGGAGCACCAGGACAATGGAATTGCCCACAAAATTACCCCATTTTGGAAAGAAAACACCCCAACGTGTAATCTATGAGGCATGGTGAGTATTTTGAACGGTTCATTTTTTTCCAGAAGTTTTTGGAAAATGTGGAAAAGAAATAGAAACGCATTTTTTTACACAAAGTTGTCCATTTATAAGATATTTCTGACACATAGCATGTATATAGCAAAAATTACACCCCAAAACACATTCTGCTACTCTTCCCGAGGATGGTAATACCACATGTGTGATACTTTTCCACAGCCTGGCCACATACAGAGGCCCAACATTGAAGTAGTACCTTCAGGCGTTCTACAAGCATAAATTACACATCTCATTTCATCTCGGATACTCTGATGGACTGTGACAGGTACTCGGGTACTCATATGTACTGTGACAGGTACTCAGATGGACTGTGACAGGTACTCGGGTACTCAGATGGACTGTGACAGGTACTCGGGTACGCAGATGGGCTGTGACAGGTACTCGGGTACTCTGATGGACTGTGACACAGACGTGCACGAGCAGTGAGCCTGCGGTTGCTCACATTGCACCGTGCACAGTGGGGGTGGAACCATCTGTGATTGGCCATGACAAAAATCCGTAAATTTGTAAATTCAACATTTCGAAAAGCCGAAAACCTGAAAATTTGAAATTCTGTAATAATATCTATTAAATTATAGGTACTGGACCTATACTGGACCTGAACGTAATGAATACGAATGTATCAGAAGTTACGAATTATCCAAAATAGCAAATGCCGTATCTAAATGAATGGAATGTAAAAAAATAATATTAATAAATAACAATACTAATAATAATAAAAAAGTTATTATTATTAGTTATTATTAATTAGTTCTGTTCTATTTGTTTATATGCAGCATTCATTATTTTGGATAATTCGTAACTTCAGATAAATTCGTATTCGTTGCGTTCACTAACAGCCAAATTTGAAAGTAAATTCCAATGCCTATAATTTAATAGTTAGCTATTATTAGTTACCATATTTGTTGGCGTATAACACGAGCTGACGTATAACATGCACCCCAATTTAGGAGGGAAGTTTCAGGAAAAAATACTTTTTTTGCGTGCCCATCTGCAGCCTGTTCTGTGCCCATGTGCAGCCTGGTTTGCACCCATATGCAGCCTGTTCTGCGCTCATCTGTAGCCTGTTCTGCGCCCTTCTGCCAGCTTAATGCAGCTCACCATCTCTCATAGGAAATCACAGAGCCGCCATCTGTTTCCTCGGGTTCTTAGCTGAGCGGAGAGGAGATGACGGCTCTGTGATTTCCGGTGGCACTCTTCCCTCTCCTTCTCCAACGAGGTACGCTGTTGGTGTATAACATGAACCCACAATTTTCTCCCTATTTTCAGGGGAAAAAAGTTTGTGTTATTCACCGATAAATACCGTAGTTAGTTATTATTTAGAATTTTCGTTCTTTCGAATTTTCAGATTTTCTATCTTATTTTCAGATTTTCAAAATTTCAAATTTATGAACGTACGCTTTTTCGAATTTGCTAATTTATGAATTTACAAATTTACGAATTGCATACATAATGAACGACCCGAAAAACTAAAACAAAAAAAAAAATGAATAAAACAAAAAAAAATCCTTCATAGTAACTTATGATAATAAAAAGGAGGATGCTGTGAACGAATATCAGTACAGACCTGTTGCAGATTTGTGTATATACAGTATATTAGATATGCATAAAGAATGGCAAACAGCAGTTTGATAGACCCCCAAAAAATCGGAGAAAATAATATTTTTATTTGAGGATAGTCCACAAAGAAAACAAACCCTGCAGGGGGAGAACACGAAAGCAACACTCGAAATTTAATCATCAGAAATATTACTCCTTGGCAGCCATCAGATCAATCCCACAAGGGGGAGTAAAACACGGGAATAACACAAAAGAGACGGCGCCTCTAAGAGTATCAGTGGGTCAGCACCTGATATCACAGTAATGGAAGGAGCTCACCTCTTAAATTGGCCTGAAAAACACAATATTGAATAGTACAGCAAGCATGCATGAATACATTTCTTTCACATAGTGAAGGTTAAGATGATTGTTGAAGGTCTCCCAGAGGATCTTCAATAAGTGTCTGATTGCTGGTAGAATGCAGGTCAAATAAGCCAAAGCAACAGCACTTTGTAAAAATGTGTCTCTGCACAAATGGAGGAATTTGATCCAGCTCAGAGTAATTCAAATAAAACTCTAATTTATTAGATAGAACATTAAAAAACTCTTTCTGAACTCAAAAGCACTCAGGTTTGATATTTATTAAACCGTGCAACTGGGTAACTGTGGCATTGTGAGCAGTGTGCACTGCTGCAGCACCTTTAAATGGTATCTACAGGCACAATAATTATATCATTTATTATAATTGATATATCTCATATAATCTGCAATTAATCTGATTTCTGCACTTGCACCCTTTTATTAAGGCATCACAATTAGGCCTCATGTACACGGCTGCTGGTAAACGGACGTTTAGGAGCAGTTGGGTGTTTTTTTCAGTTGCCCCTGAACTTTCCTCTATGTTATCTTATCAGTACTTGTACACAGGGGTCGTTTATAGTAGTTTCTAGGCAGTTTTTGGAAAGCAACAAAATGCGTTCAGGATGGATGTTCAGAGGCATTTGAAACGCCAAACGGCTTTAACCTCCCTGGCGGTGATCCCGAGTCTGGCTCGGGCTGGGATTTCAGTACCATAAGCAGTAACCCCGAGCCAGACTCAGGATCGCATTGCTGGATACAGGGAGACTTACTTACCTTGTCCCCTGGATCCAGAGATGTCCTCAGCACTGTGTGATCAAGCTGACCTCTGCTCGATTCACACAGTGCCAAGTGCCGCCGAGCTCTGTTCCCTGCGACGTTACGGCTCACGGGAGCGGAGATCGGCGCCAAATTCAAAAAAGTAAAAATTCACAAAACACACACAGTACTGTAATCTTACAGATTACTTACAGATTACAGTACTGTATGAAAAAATTACACACCCCCTTTGTCCCTAGTGGTCTGTGCAGTGCCCTGCGTGCACTTTTATATTATAAATACTGTTTTTTCTGCCTGGAATTTGGAGATTGCCCATAGCAACCAAAAACTGTCCCTTTATGTCAAAAGTGATTTTAGACTAAATCACTTGCACAACTGAGCGATAGCGATTTGTGGGGAAATTCGTCATCAAACACTAAATCTAATGACAGCGACAATTCTGCAAATGAGCAACTTTAAGTGTTTTAGGATTTGATTACATTATTGAATAATTTTTATTATTATTTATTATCATTATTTATTATATTATAAACGTTATCATACCCGGGGTGTCTGCTAGACTCTGGTTTGAACAGATTTAAGAGAGTTATTCCCAAGAATTGCAGGCCTACAATATAAAACGCCAAATTTCCATGCAAAATAATTGTACCGCTTTCAGCACCTAAAATCAGAACTAATCATACCGCCAGGGAGGTTAACAGCTTGTAATCATGTGTAATTAGCCGCGTTTCGTTTACATTTTTTAATTTTTTAATATAAAAAAAAAAGAAGCTTCTAAACGCAAACGCAGCTAAATGCAGCATGTAAATGTGGCAAAACAGATGCTTTTTACTATATGTCAAGTTTATTTCCCTGCAAACGTAGAGCATAATGGGCTACTATGCATTGCATAGTAGCCCATTACGTGCCACTTACCTGAAACAGAAGCCTGCAAGGTCACTGCTGTTCCCACTAGCAGCGAGCGTCCATCTTCACCCCTCTTCTTTCTGGGGCCACGAACTCCGGCTCTGTTACTGGCTGGAGTCGCGTGACGTTACGGCATGACCCCTTTAGAAAGGGCACAATGTGCCCTTTCTTAAGTGTGTAAGTAAGGTGGGGTAGATGATACTACCTATATGTGGGGAAAAAAACCTATTCCCTAGTTTTCAAACAAATATGTGCATCCTAACACACTAAAGTGCTCAAATGGTGGTGCTACAATCATAGATATCAACATGTGATCTACAAATACTAATGCAACCAAACCAAATCATAAATGACAAATATATAATAAGTGACCAAAATTAATTACTCTTGTGTATAAAAAAAATATTCTGAATACCAGAAAATGATTCTCAAATTTATCAAAAAAGTTCATCAAGAAATTAATATGTGTATCATCAAACAGTCTAAATAATAAAAACTTCAAAAACAGTGTGAAATTGTTGAAGCTCCAAAATGGCCAAGTGTTTAAATGATCAAAGTGACTCTTGTGCTCAACAGATCATGTGACTCATGTGCTCCCCCTTCTGGGTCCCCACTCACCAGCTCCTGATACCCCTGTAGGGGTAGTAGGCATATATGGATAACCGTGGGTTGTCTCCCTTGGTGGCTTTTCCAGTGGTCTGCCTGTAGCCTATTATGACATTCCTCACTAGCTTCT